>NC_085036.1:11134135-11246107 GCF_963692335.1 Osmerus eperlanus
GGGTGGGTCTTTGTTTTTGAGGTCCCTGAGTAGGAGGCCCTGATAGGCCTGCTGGTCTGAGTATCTGGCCCTGTCTATTGGGAGGGGGTTGTGTGATGAGGGCGGGGCCAGAGGCCTCTGTCCACTCAGCAGTGTAACAGCTGCAGAGGAGCGGACAGGAGGAGGGACTGGAGTCAGCACCAGGCCAGTGAGCAGATAGCCTTCATGTGAAAGGAGTAACCTTACTCTGTCACTGTGTGTCTGTAGTATAAACAACCGTCCAACGTGTCGGGTGTCAGAGACACAGAGCTGACCTACATCCGGGGGCTTGCCACGAGCTTGCTACCGCAGCCAGGGAAAGTCTTGTGAGTTGGTGTTGAGATCAAAATGCCTGTCTACTGTGAATCTACATATGAAGGCCGAGTGGGATCTCGCTAATTGGGATGTAGTCGAGGTTCCTGTTCTCTTAAACATGGTGTTTATCCTGGATTTTACAGTTTAAGACCCCATGTGTCAATTGGTCTTATTCAGGCATACTCAGGTTCAGTCTCCATGTAGGGTGTTTAACAGGGCTTTTAGCTAAATCTGTGAACTAGCCCCTTAGCTATGGAATAATCTTCAAATACAAGTGTATTATCTTTTTTAATTAGTACAGTCAGCATTTTAATTGCACTCAAGCGGAAAAGGGAATTTAAAAGGAAGCAGTTTTTCGGAGCCACATTTTGGGACACACAATGGCTCCAGGGTTTGGCTGCTCTGTCAGTTAGATGTGTGACTACCACTGAAGGTGTGTCTTCACACAATGACCTTCAGTCATTACATTACATAGGGAGTCAGGTGGCTGAGCGGTTAGGGAATCGGGCTAGTAATCAGAAGGTCGCTGGTTCGATTCCCGGCCGTGCAAAATGACGTTGTGTCCTTGGGCAAGGCACTTCACCCTACTTGCCTCGGGGGAATGTCCCTGTACTTACTGTAAGTCGCTCTGGATAAGAGCGTCTGCTAAATGACTAAATGTAAATGTACATCTGAGGTCACTGTCACCCTTGACCCGGTCAGTTCTAGATGTGCTGTGTCGTTGCTAACTCGTCACCTCTCTGTTCCGCCAGGTAACCTGCCTTCAGGATTTCTTCGGGGATGATGATGTGTTTATTGCCTGTGGACCAGAGAAGTTCCGCTACGCCCAGGATGACTTTTCCCTGGATGAGAATGGTGAGGCGGATGACATCACTTCCTCCCCACATCATGTCCAGGGCTTCAGCCCCTCCTCCCCCCCCCATCTCTCACAGCTCCTCACACTAACACTGCTGCCCTCCAGCTCTAACACAGGCTTCACGTCTCACAAAACATTCCTTTGAAAGTGACTATTTTGTCAACGCAGGTTGTATTCTCATCCAATTCATAGGATCTGTGTGATTATTCTGTATTCTTATCTTATATTCACCATTGTTCTTGAATGTTCATCGGTTCAAATCATGCTTTCACTAAATGTACATCTCTCATACTCATTCATGGCAAACATTTACAGACTGCTCTCATAAAACTGTAGACATGAGGAACTCAACAGGAAAGAATCCTGAAGTTAAATAAATACCTACAACCCAGTTAACTGAGATTTTGTCAAGAGGCCTCTCATAGTAATGTCAACACCAGCGTCAGCCTCTATGCATATGTCTCGTCAGTCACTCGACACTGGAAAACCCATCATGGCCATCTCCCTGTGTCCTTGCTAGATGATACTATACCCCAGCAGCTATAGGTGTACTGTCATGTGTACATGGACGGATTTGGTATAACTCACTCCCCTGAGTCCAAAGCTTAAGTCTCTCAAATGAGTATTGCCTTAGAGCTCATTATCAAGATGGAGTTTATGTAAATGTGATTTAGACATGTAGATGGAGAGATTAGGGCTGTCTCTGGGGTGTCATTGTCCAAATATCAAGGGTCATAGTAAGCTAAGGACTAGAAGGTGCTGTTGTCTGGTGTTTGAGGTCTTGACAAGTGAACTCCTTCCACACGCAGAGAGATGGCATGAGATCCCAGCTGATATGTGTGTGCAGATCTTCAGAGGACCACGCTGTGTGGAACACAGGGCTGTGGAACACAGGGGTGTGGAACACAGGGCTGTGGAACACAGGGCTGTAGAACACAGGGGTGTGGAACACAGGGCTGTGGAACACAGGGCTGTGGAACACAGGGCTGTGGAACACAGGGGTGTGGAACACAGGGCTGTGGAACACAGGGCTGTGGAACACAGGGCTGTGGAACACAGGGCTGTGGCTGCGTGTTGATTGTGAGGTGCGCAGGAAGCAGACAGTGTATAGCAGCAGACATTCATCTGGGTGGTGACAGGTTTGGGTCAGATCCTTTGCTGTTCCACGTGAGGAGATGAGGAGCCTTAGAAACAATACCACCTCCCTCCCTCCCTCCAGACGTCTATTTATACATCTCTACACCCAGCCTCCCCTCTCTCATTCTCTACCTTGACATCGCCACCGTAGAGCCTCACGGGCAGGACGGGATCCTCATCCGCTCTGCCCAGCTCCAGTGCCCAGCTCCAGTGCCCAGCTCCAGTGCCCAGCTCCAGTGTGGGTGACGGGGGGCAGGCAGGGTCCATGCATCCCCCACACCACTGCCTGCCCTCTCTGAACCAGGAGGAGATACCAGTGTGCTTTAATGTTGTGGTTCCTTTTTTTCAGCACACTACCCCTCTGGAACCAAACCCAAATCAGGCCCGGCGGGCTATAATAACCAAGGTCAGTAGGCCGGTTCTGCACTCTGGGGTCACGTCAAGTTCAGGCTGACATCCACGTGAACTGGGTCTGGGCCTCCCCATGTGAAAAAGATATACATGAACCTTGTAGAGTTTACATATGTGACTTCCGTGCTACTTTGTACTCTGTATATGTTTACTACGAGAATGTCCACTTACCTGTGTAAATAAGATAAGGCAAGCTGAACGATGTTAAACTTATGCAACGTCATACAGAACATGAATTGCAGACAGGTTTTATACTCTGTGTACATTATAGAGGTTGTGTATATTTAATGGTAACAATTCCCCCAGTGGGATACAAGAATTAACTCTGAATGTTTACATTACCTGCAGGTTGAACATCTTAAGAATTTTTCTGTCTCTTTTCCATATGAGTGGGTCTGGTCCTGGTTCCATATGAGTGGGTCTATCCAGAACAGGGTAGAACAGAACAGGGTAGAACAGAACAGGGTAGAACAGAGCAGGGTAGAACAGAGCAGGGTAGAACAGAGCAGGGTAGAACAGAGCAGGGTAGAACAGAACAGGGTAGAACAGAGCAGGGTAGAACAGAGCAGGGTAGAACAGAACAGGGTAGAACAGTCTGTGGCTGTGGGCTCCATACTGTTAGTTAGCCTCATTAATGCCATGACCCAGAATAAACTGCGCCATAGAAACTTAGCTGCTATACATACTACACACGGTGAACCTTGCCAGCATGCAAAACACACACACTGTAAACTGTCTGCTGTAGAACACACCCTGCAGTTATGTTAAATACATACATAAAATGCATTGAGTAATAGCTACTAAGCAATTGCCTGAATGCTTGCATAAAGCAGTAAATTGTACAGCTGATCCTGCCCAGCTTTGCGCCATGACTCTAATTAAAAACAAGACAGTCACAATGAGCTTCATTATAAACACATCTGGGTGCAGTCTGGTCCTGAATTAACATAATACAGTCTCTGTGTTCTCATTGTTTGTTTTCAGTGTCTTTGTATCCAAGTCTGTTCTTTTGTCAGTTTTGCCTTTCCTTTCTATGTGGAACAGACTACTGCAACTACAATGGCCTCAGTCTTTATTTCTCTAATGCTTCTTCTTCTATCGGTATCTGTGTGTGTGTGTGTGTGTGTGTGTGTGTGTGGGTGTGTGTGTGTGTTTGTCCCCTCAGAATGCAGGGTGATGAAGGGACCCAAACCCCAGAGGATCTCTAAGAGTCCAGGTCCGATCCGTCGTAGCAAGTCTCCAGCAGAATCGAGTGAGCCCATTATTATCTGATCTATTCTGCCCTGCACGCTGGGACGCAGTCCTGCCTGGCCTCACATACACTGCAGATACAGAGCTATTCTCTCCCCTTTAAACACCGGCTTCCTTCCTGATTCTTAACACAGCTAGACCTATCCAACTGATATGGGGGCATGATTATACAGTTTTTACTTGTCAGTTACAATATATAAGTTGTTTTTAATTTCATTATATTACTTGTTTTGAGTTTGGCTTCAGTTTTTTTTTCCCTTCTTTTTTATGTTGAATTATGTCTGTATGTAATTTGCATGTTTTTGCCTGGGTTGTCATTGGTCAGCCTGGATGTCTAGAGACCCTGTCTGTCCGTCGAGGAAGTCTGGATTCTGCTGAGCAGAATGGACCTTCTAATCTCACCACATCACTTCCTGCACGTTTACCAAAACCCGGCAATAATACACAGAAATTGGGACACAAAATCCAGCCTTTGTATGATCGGGATAATCTGTGCAGATTATGAATGATGAAATTATACTAATCCAGATATGTTGACGGAATCTAAAGGGAAAACAAAGGTGCTGCAGAGGGTTAGGGTTGTAGGAACTGACCAGCTGTCTGTCTACGGGGCTGGTATTATCTGTGACATACGATGTCTGGTGTGGAACTGACACGCAGAGAGAAGGAGAGAGAGAGAGAAAGACTGAGGGAGGGAGAGAGGGCGGGAGGGAGAGAGGGCGGGAGGGAGGGAGAGAGGGCGGGAGGGAGAGAGAGAGAGAGAGAGAGAGAGAGAGAGAGAGAGAGAGAGAGAGAGAGAGAGAGAGAGAGAGAGAGAGAGAGAGAGAGAGAGAGAGAGAGAGAGAGAGAGAGAGAGAGAGAGAGAGAGAGAGAGAGAGAGAGAGAGAGAGAGAGGTGGGTGGGTGGGTGGGAGAGAGAGTGAGAAAGAGAGACGGAGAAAGATTGAAAGGGGCCGCGAGAGAGGTTTTAGAACATGCACACGTTCCCTGGGGTAGGCAGCAGTTTCAAAGTCTCATTTAAGGTCAAAGGGGTCACAGCGGGGGTCAGTAGTCGGGCGGCAGAACGCGTGGCTAGGTGTCCTCCTGTCACCGTGTGTCACTCCACAGCCAGATGGATGGGCGGGTGGAGGATCGGGGTGTGCTCCTGGGTCCTGCTGCCCCTCCCCCCTCCCGTCCTGAGCTGTTCATGTTTCAGTCGCTGCAGGGGTGGGTCAAAGGGGCCTCTGAGACAGCAAATAGGCAGCCAAGTGGCTGGTGGCCCCTAATATGTCTATAGATGCTGAGGGAGGGGCTAAAGATGACAGGCTGGAAGGGTCAGCAGGTGACAATGTGTGTGTGGCGTTTGTGTGTGTGTGGGTGTGTGTGTGTGTGTGTGTGTGTGTGTGTGTGTGTGTGTGAGAGAGAGAGAGAGAGAGAGAGAGAGAGAGAGAGAGAGAGAGAGAGAGAGAGAGAGAGAGAGAGAGAGAGAGAGAGAGAGAGAGAGAGAGAGAGAGAGAGAGAGAGAGAGAGAGAGAGAGAGATAAAGATTAGAAGGGAGGTCAAAGGTTTCCTGGTGTAAGCTTTCAGTATCATATGGGGGTCATACACCTCTACTGGAAAGGGTTAACTAGGCTCTTTGAAATGTCATATGTTCTATATGATCTTCCCAGTAACACAAGATCTGTCTTTGGTTTTATCTTCTGTTATCCTGTTGAATTAAACGAACACACACAACAGAATAATACTGTTTTATATTGAGTACTGTTAAAGCATTCAGTGTTTTTATTTAACTCAGGCACAATTGATATACTGTTGAATGGTTTGGTATGTGATATGATATTGTATACTGATTATCTGAGACTGTATGCTATAGTTCTCGCCCTGATGGTCAGCTTGCTCGTTCAAACCCAGATACTAACCCCTCCCAACCCTCTTTCTTCAATGGTGGTCTGGCAACCTCTCACTCCATTATGGGTTTTGTTTGTTTAGTTTTGTTGCACTTTTCTTTTTGAATAAAAGCCATGTTTTCCTTTACTTGTGGTGCATGTTTCTGCTTAACCCCTTCCTGCATCCATCCTTATTGACACCTCGCTTCTTTACATTGGTTGTTTTTATGCTGCCTGAATTAATAGGACATTCCATTTATACGTAGCACTTCATAAAGTTTCTTTTTAGCAAAACAGACACTTTTAGCGGTCCTGGGATGAAAAGGTGGACCTGATGGCATTGACGTTGTTCAGCTTTACAGCTGAAGCCAAAAAACTACTTGTTTACAGTCCTGACTGGCCCAGAGTGAAACAAGCCATCTGCTCTGTAGACGGTCCTCAAGGATTCTATTTGTCCCTTAAAGACAAAAGGCTTTTAAAAGTCTTACTACACAAACCGCCATCACTGCTTTAAACCAGGTCCAGCAGGTATCCTAGCAACCAGACAGTGTTTGTGGAGGCGGGGGCGGGAGGGGGAGGCAAACTGAGGCACAAACAGAGAGCCAGTCAGCCCCTCTGGAGAGGCTGAGGGCAGAGCGAGGCCCAGGGAGAGCGTCTGGCTGCTCTTACACACGATCTAACCCCCAGGTCTCTCTTTTTCTTTCTCTCTTTCTCTCTTTCTTTCTTCATCTCTCCCTATTTTCTCTCTTCCCTCCTCTCTTTGTGTTTGATTCTGTCTCAGCCAATGGGACAGGGTCCAGCAGTCAGCTCTCCACCCCAATTTCCAAGCAGTCCCCCACCTCTACCCCCACCAGTCCTGGCAGCAACCGTAAGCAGAAGGTACTCACCGGTCCTTTCCTCCTCTCCTCCCCCTCTCTGTTGACCGATTTCTTACATCTGTCCCCCCGTCTCATTTCATATCGGACGAATATATGAACTACTAATACAATAAATTCTCCTCTTATCTGTTCCCTCCTGTAGGATCTCTACCTGCCTCTGTCTCTGGATGATGAGGATTCTCTGGGAGAGTCTATGTAGATGTTCCTCACAGCTGCAGCCTCTCCCTGGCCTGACACACAGAGCTGTCTCTGGTGCTGGCGCCCCCTAATGTCTGGGAGGACCTCTCTAGTCTGCACCCAGCCTCTTCCTGGTGACAGTCGTCTACTTTACCTTCACCATTAGGGCTGTTCCACCTTTTGCTGCTTGAGAATTCACCACAAAATCTCTTCTTTTTTATAACAAATATTGTTAAAAATGTATATGCTGGGCGTATACGACAATGATGTAAAGATGACCACGTCTCATTAAAATTCCCAAACTGCCAGTTGTCAGAAGTTGAATTTTAAATGTTTCCTCTTTAAAGAGAGCTCACAATTTACTAACAGGAAGTCCTTACAAACTATGAAAAATATATTTAAAAAATCCCCAAATTCTTCCATGTAAAACCACAGGCGCAAAAGACACTCCCACTTCATGTGCATAATTCCAAGCAGCAAACAGACTTTTCTCCAGGGGTGTGTCCATCAGACTGAGTCTACGTTTTTGTGTTCCTGATGCTAATGATTTTCCTCTTTCCGTTTTTCCTTTTCGTTGTATGATTCAAGGTGTGACAAGTAATTAGAACACTTTTAGGTTAATGTCTTTCCCATCTGCTGTAAATAACGTGTACAGCCATCGCATCATCCCTGCTAATACTGTAACCATAACCATGCTTCTATAATGTCAATACCGACATCCGCCACACATTCAGACAACATCGCGCGTTCTCTGACGAGAAGGTCTTCACAAACTGAGATGCACGGTTAGGCCAAACGTCTCAACTACAGCACCCCGGGCATGTACAGATAGAGTTGAAGAAAGGGAGATGCGGGTTGGGGATAAAATAACCAAAGTCAAAAGAATTAGGCCCTAGTTTAACATGAAGTGAAGAAGAATACAATGTACAGATTGTTTAAGCCCCTAGAAAGTTCCATTTTAAAAAGTAGCCTTGCTGCAGCACTGTTCTCGGGTCAAACTCTCTGTTCTGGGAGCCTGTTGAGCACTGTGCTACACACACACATACACACAGATGCCAATCACACACACATACACACAGATGCCAATCACACACACACACACACAGATACCAATCACCAAGCTTTTTGAGGCAGTCGTGTAACAACATGTACTGTAACCATGGCAATAAAACCGATTTCTGGAACGTGTCACTTGGTGCAGTTTGATCTGCTCTGGCAGCTATTGTTATGACTGCCACTGGGCGCTGGTACACCAGGTTACACACTCTAAAGAGTTTAATGACAATGAAGATGTCAAAGCCAAAGTATATATTTGACTGAAAAAAGAGAAAATGGTAAATGTAAATATGTTTCGATTCCCCAAGAAGAACAGTACTGTATGATACTGTGAGCTCCCACCAAGACACAATATCTGACTAGTTCATGCTCATTTAGGGAAATTAGATTGCACACTTAACAATAGTGGAGCTTCTCACATTTTGCATGACTTTTACCTAGTGTTAATTGATTTATCGCAATTTTAAGATAAGAAGAAGCAGAAATATGAAGACTTTTCATATGAAGATTCTTTTCTTACACGGGGTTGGTAAAAAAATATTTTAACGTATGTTAACGTGCTATCTCTGTCTGAAACAAAAAAAAAATCATGTTCTTGGAGAATAACACATGAAGGGTCACACTGATGTTAAGTTTCTGAGGAGGATGTCCTGTGAAAATCTTATTTACACATTGTTGTGAGACAGGAAGTTGACTGAATTAGGCCAGTCATGGAGGTTTTTACTGGCAGTCATAGAGGAGAGTGTGACAGTGTGGGGCATTACTGTAAGGAAGCAAAGTGAACCGGTGCTCTTCCTCCCCTGGGACATGTTTGACTCTGTGAAAGCCATACTGTACTACACAGTTCTACTATATCGTGCAACAACCCACCTGAGTCCCTCAATGACACCTTAATCCAGCAGGGGGCACTGTGATGTCAGCGCAACAGCTAATCCAACAGCAGGTCCACTTTTACACCTTTTGGGAATCAACGATTTGTAAGAAAATGACATGTGACTT
This sequence comes from Osmerus eperlanus, assembly GCF_963692335.1. NCBI lineage: Eukaryota > Metazoa > Chordata > Actinopteri > Osmeriformes > Osmeridae > Osmerus > Osmerus eperlanus. The sequence goes on from NC_085036.1 coordinate 11,143,098, forward strand.
TTTTTTCTGGACAAATTCCGATGTATTTTCTCCCGCCAGTTGTTCGATATCTCGTCTCTTTGCCCCAGATTTTCTACAGCCTAACATTAACAGTAAATGTCAGTTGTTTAGTGTGAAGCCGCCGCCACCATGCAAGATGGAGGGTGTGAACCTCTCGCCCCCTGTGGTGCCTTTTTTTTTAGATTGAAGTCTTTTGATAATAAAAAAAAAGAAACAGGAAAACAAAGACATGTCTGTCTCTGTTGACAAACTGTTTGTAAAACATTTCTATATGTGTTGAATTGTAGAGCTGCAGTCTACATTTGTTTTGTAGTATTCCAGGATGCTTCGTCATGGTGCACATGTACTCTTTCTGTTCTCTTTGAATGCATTTCTGGTGGAATGACTTGGGTTACTGGAAAATTTACAATGTCCTCTTTATTGGTGTTTTGCAATGTCACAGTGGCTTGTTTCAGTGCTTCATTCTATGTATTTACCGATTCCCTTTTGCAATTAAAAGAGTTGTATTCCAGTTCTCCTTCTGACTCTGTTCTTATGCTGGTCTCCCATGACTCACCAGTCCACGCTCTTTGTTTTATGCTGCAGACTCATACTGTATGACGCTCCATATCCAGCCACTCTGTTATTATGACATCACATACAGTAGTCCCTCTCACCAATGACTTGTGACCAGTCTCTGCTGACAGTGACACAATCCTCTACACAGCCTCTAAAATAAAGTGTTAATCGCTCCAACAGCCTGGCAATGACTGCAGTATAATTAATGAAAACGAATGCAGTTTTTATTATGACATATTAGAGTTATATTAGAGTTTTGACATTCCATTCCATCACTGCTTTGATGCAGTTTGGATTGTGATGTCATAACAGATGTAAAATGTTTTACAGCAAAGTTGTGGAAATTTTTTGTATTTGATCCAAGGGGTACAGAAGAAACAAAATTACAACATTTTACAGCAATGTTGTATCTTTGTAGGCTAGAAATACTTTGACAATGTACCTTTAAATAGGCGTGGTCTGTGTGCAAGTGATTTTTGTACTCTGTAGGCTAGTGTTCTTGGTTGTATTTAGCACTTTAGTAAATGATGAAGTAAATTGATGACCTTATGGTTACCATGGAAACAGTAGCCTCAGTAGCCCGTTTCTACCTGTGTTCCCTGGTGCACTTGATTGGAATGTGTGTGAGTGTTGCGCTTGTGTGCGTGTTCCTGTTTGCAAGTGTGTAGAAGACTGAAAATGTGTGTGTGTGTTGAGTGTGTGTGTATGCGCCTGTATGAGAGTGTGTATGAGTTGAGTGTGTATGAGTCTGAATGTCATGCACAGCTATCTGGTTGGCGAAGCAAGGCAGAGCTACAGAAATAGATACAAAAGAGCAGACAGCGAAAAAAAAAAAAAAAATTACTATTCTGTTCAGGAGCACCGCCATTGGGCTGTCTCCGTCGCCATGGTAACATAGAGTCTTTCAATAGTCAACATTGATCTCCAGTCTAAACAGGAGTTTCTTGGGGATTAATTGCACTGCACGCTGCAGGGGAGAGTCCCTTACATTTACAGCGTGCTTCAGTGTGCAACATTCACCCTCTGCCAGACCTTTCAGAAACCCTTTTGAACCCTGACTCACTGCCTGCTGATGCAAGGGTACATCCCCCTTTCAGACATGCTCTGTCAAGGATGAAGGGAGTGCATCTAAAACAGCAGTAAACCAACCATGTCTCAATAAGTGATCATCAGTGGTAGATTCATGCGTCATACCTACATACTTAGGCACAGTAAGTAGGTACAGTTGGCATTTGAGATGTATTCATACCATGTTATGGTTGATAGTCTGTGGGAGATTAGTTGAATATGTGAATAAAGCACACTTCTTTTACGGGGAGATTATGTATGTACAATCTTTCATGTTTCTCTGTTTGTTGGTGACACACTTTCAGCTTCCCTGAGTGACAATGGCATTACTCCAACACCCGAAAACTACAACATATATCTGGTCTTAAAAATATGCTTAGCCTTTTCTGTATTTCTTTTCAATCCCGTGCAAAGCAGCTGCCTGTGAGTTCTGAAACAGAACACAAACAGAACAGAACGCCTGTGAGTTCTGAAACAGAACACACAGAGGGCTCCTGGTCCCCAGGTAAGATCTGCTTCCAGAGGACTGCAGTCTAAACAAGGCTCTGGCGTCCCCTCCTGTAAGACTGAAGCACTGCTGTCTGCTGGCTCTGCGTGCAGACCAACTGGCTTAGGTGAGGATAGATTGTGGCTCCAACCTGACTGTTTTAGTGGTTCATAGGTCATGATCACATACCAGTTAATTGTAACAGAACACATAATCCACCTGGTGTCTGCTATACTTTCTTATTAATTAGAAAACTTTAAATAATGTTGTAGCAAGCAGCAAAACAAAACCACTGACAAGACTGGACTTCAGGTGTCATTGTTGAGTATGTTAAAGTTTTCCTGTTGCAAACAAAATTCCTTGTGGTCTCACAGACCCGACAACCACACAAGGGTTCAATCAAATACACCTCAAGTATGTGACAACCCAGTAAACCCACGTTTAAAACACAACAGCAAAGACAACAACGTTTGCTGTGCGACGCCTTCACATGCACATTGGGATGGCTTGTCTGCCTCCTGGTGGTTGTTTTGAGAGTGACATGAAGGGTACTCATTTGGCACCTGTCCATAGGAATGTAATGGTATGAAGTAGAGAGGACGAATCCTGCAAGAGTTGCCATGAGAACCCTGCGCTCTGGCTTCCATCTGCCATCAGACACGAGGGCAGAACTGAGAGTGTTTCGTGGCAGGGAACGCTCTTATCAGCCCTGTTAAACGGGAAATATTCCCTCTGAGGTCTAAGTCAGTTTGTTTGGCTCCAGGGAGACAGTTTTTCCAGTGGACTCGCTTAATAAGAGCAAATCTCAACTGGTGCATGAAGAGGACTTTGACATTAGTCATGATGACAAGGTCACAGTTTTGGGGCCTGGCTTTTGAGTAATTACTGCAATTACTTGACAGAGATGGTGTAACATTTACAGTGTGAACAAGGCTGCCAGGAGCACTGACCTTCCTTGATTGTGGTTTTGAAAGGAAAATGTCACCAAATATTAAACATGACTGTCTCACTTAAACTTATATATCCATCGCTGCCCCAACTGATGCCGCTCAGTCTCATGAACCCCAGGAAGTGTGCTATAAATCAGTTTCCTGCTCTCACAGAATATCAACATGATTGTCTTCTTCTCTGAGAACGATAAGGCCATAGGCAGATACTGATGCTAAATGCTAAAAATAGCCTTTCTGTGAGACACACTGTCAGTACAAAAGTGCTTTGTTGCCTTTGAACACAAAACCCCCATAGAACTTCAGCAGGAGAGAGAGAGAGAGAGAGAGAGAGAGAGAGAGAGAGAGAGAGAGAGAGAGAGAGAGAGAGAGAGAGAGAGAGAGGGGGGGGGGTGGCTGTACATGTATTGCGAATTACAAACAACAACAAGCAGCATATGAATCATGATTATTCTCTTCTTGGATAAACAGGAGGCCACAACCCTTAGTACGTATATGTTGGGGACACAGTATTAACTTGATTGGGAAATAAGACAGATGTTTGACGTCATAGTAAGTTGTAATGTCATTTTAGCAGTTAGTCAAACCTGTGGTCATGCCTTTATGGGAAACCAGATAAGTCAACGCAATATTGGGATATCCATTACAAGCAACTACCACATCTTTATCATGGAAACCGGAATTGCTGGACTGTAAAGCTCCAGTGTAGCTACTATCTACAACAAGTAAGAATGCTGAACTAACACAACTTCTGAGATGCAATTTATATTACAACACTTTTTAATAAAAAATACTCTAATCTTAAAGACATCTTGGATTTGTGGGGTTATATTTGACCTTTGACCTCTCTCCTCACATTCCTGTTGATCTAGGAATCTCTTCAGGCTATGCTTTTAACTCCAGCCGGATTTGACCCTCATTTGCTGCTTGGCTCAGACACTGGCTGCTGGACAGGGTCTGTCTGAGTTAGAATCCAAAGTACAAGCTCTGCTCACAACATGTCTTCTTACGGCAGACAAGGATTCAATTCCTACAGTATTATAGTACAGTAAATTGGGTGCACATGTCTCAATACATTCACTTTGCAGTAAGATATCTGTGGTCAGCTCAATGTCAAGGCTAGATTTACATTTTACATTTAGCAGACGCTCTTATCCAGAGCAACTTACAGTAAGTACGGGGACATTCCCCCCGAGGCAAGTAGGGTGAAGTGCCTTGCCCAAGGACACAATGTCATTTTTCACGGCCAGGAATCGAACCAGCGACCTTCTGATTACTAGCCCGATTTTCTAACCGCTCAGCCACCTGACTCCCCTAGATGAGGTTTTACATGTCCAGCCTCATGGGCTGAAACACATTTTCATCAGCTTTCTTTCTCTATGAACCAGTCATCCACAGGGAGGGTCCATGCCAACAACATTAGTTAATTGTGAGGAAATTGTGCTTCTATTCCCATGTGTGCTCTGGGCAGCAGTTTGAACTCTGGGTTATTATCAGGGAACCATCTCCTGTCCAGGGAGATGCTGGAGGGACAACTGTGTTTTTTTTACTGTTTCTGTTAATGTGGGAGGATAACAAACAGGTAACAACCTCTCTCTGTAGCAACAAGCACTCCAACAACTTGGAGAGAGCAGACAGGTCACTTTTGTAACAACTCGTACTAGTGTTTTACTAAAGGGTAATAACTATTACAACTGGGGAGGCTCAGTCAGGTAGTTACAACCTGTAGTTACAGGCACTGAAACTGTTGGTGGGGGGGGGGTGTCTGCTGGGAGCATACAGTAGAGTAGGAACTGCCCGAAACAGAAAGAGCTCTTTCTCTTGTCTGAGTAAGAAAAGTGCAGATATTGTACCTCTCCCCCTCCACACCCCCCCCCCCCCCTCTCTCTCTCTGTGCCCCCGTGGCTGACTGCACCCTAAAAGCACCTTCTGTAGCCAAGCCTGACAGCCTGGGGGGAGGGCAGAATAACATATCTCTCATCTAACTCAACTCCCATGGAATGAGTCTCGAGCCAAGGATGTGAATAACACCCTATGCTCCAAACAGACTGGTCGTCAGACTGGTTTCATGCACTGTAAGTGTGTTTCTTCACAGAAGGGACCAATTTGGGTGAAACTCAATTTAAAACTCAAATTGAAACGCTTTGAAAGTGGACAATCCTGTTTAGTTGGAGTGACAAGGAATGCTGGGGGTCGTTGAAGGGAGGGGACTGAAGGGAACGAGGATTAAAACAGCTGGCTGATGCTGGGAAGTCCCAGAAGCCAACACCTCAGAGAACACTGCGAAGAACCGGAACATCCTCTGAGGTTTTTAGGAAGACTATAGGTAAGAAACACTATACTGCATGCAATTACCCGAACAAATGGCTATGGGAGTGAGCATGCTGGAGAATTTAGTTGCAGTTTTTATTTTAGACTTAATCTTTAAGTAGTGTGCCTTAAGAGCAGGATAAGAGTGTCTTCCCTCTCTGTGGAGGGAGAGAGAACGGAATGCTCTCTATCACAGCCTCCGTGTAGCAACATATATCTGGGGCTTGACTGCCAGTAATGAGTCTACATATTTTGTAGCTAATCGTACAGTGTGCCGTAACTGTCAGTATTTCAGACTGGTCATAATGAAAGTATTTTAGAATGTAGGTAAAGGTGTGTCGGATCCCTATGATATCAGTGAGATTGTAGCCACAGATGACATTGGTTTCATGTGAGTTAGTGATTGTAGGGCTATCTATCTATCCGTATCTGTCTGCCCGCCCAGTCGGAGTAGCATATATTGCCCTTTAAGCAATAAAATTCACAACAACACACAAGCACACAGCTATGAGCTATTATGTATAAACATTACACTGTTCTAATCAGCTGTGAGTAATACAGTCACATGACAACATGAAATGAAGTCACAGCAACAGCTCAAGCTTGAACTACCCTGAAACCCCCAAAAAACCTGTCTGACCACATCAGCCAGGCAAATGGCTTCCCTCCACACACACACACACACACACACACACACACACACACACACACACACACACACACACACACACACACACACACACAAACACCTCTACACCTTGATACAGGTTGTTCATTGAATAGAATGACGTTTAGTTCTATTACATCAAAACATCATCTCTTTCAGTCCATAAATCTGAGATTCCTTTGTGTGTCCACCTCATGGCAAAGTCAGCTACTGTAAACAGCGCTCAGTAGCAACTTGACACTTGGCATTATGTAATGGGCGTGGCACAAAGCACGTCCCTATTCTTAACTGGGTTGTGGGGGTGTTGGGGGAGGGGCAGGCAGGTACAAAAGGCTTAAGAATACCCTCTTGTCCTGCACTCTCTCCACAACTAGAAGGAAGTGACTTCCTCAACACAGGCAGTCAGGTACAGTCGACATTTGTCGGTTTCTATTTAGACTTTTCTTGTTAAAGATATGTGACAAACTTGTAACAAGGTGCGGTGTAACAAGGTGTGGCAAAGACACCGAATATGTCTTCTGGTCTGGTGTAAAAGTCAGAGTGGGACAGAGTGGAAAGGAGTCTGAATATTCTCTCTTCCTCATTTATTTTGGAATATCGCATGAATGCTTTCCTGTTAGCTGTTGTTGCTGAACCCCCGAGGTGACATGAGTAACATGATTACTGAGACTGAGAGATTCCTGAAGATATTAATTATAAGATGCCTCTCACTGTGGCCCAAATATGCTCTACTCTGAAATATATTTCCTGAGACATGCATTGCTGTTAAGACACAATACCTAACTTCCTTTAATCTAATTCCATTGCTAGTTATGTACCCTTAGTTTGCTAGTTATGTACCCTTAGTATAGTTAGTCCTCATATTTAAATTTTAGATTCCTATATGTTTAATGTTTGCACCTTCCTGCCAAAGCAAATTCCTTGTCTGTGCAAACTTTCATGGCGAATAAAACCCATTCTGATTCAGATTCTCAATGTGCATTTCAGAACTTGTTGGCTCTCCATGAAGCAGATAACGTAATTCCCTTGATACAGATTAGTTTGCCTGTGTTTTTCATGGAAACGTCAAAAGGATAAGTACCTTGGCACTCTGACAGGCAGACTTGTCATCATAGTTAAGTATCATCGGGAGACTGTAGGGTCGGGGTGATGTGGCAAAAGTCACATTGGTCACTGATGTTAGAATATCATCATCTCCCGAGGGACCACATGTTTTGCTCTTTATAGACGGGTCTCATGAGCTTCTGGTCCCGACAAGTTTTATGTCCATTTATGTCTCCAGTATATTGAGATATTTTGAATTTCTGAGTCAGTTTATTGTCCTGTGGGAGTTTGTGAGACTGTTTTAACTCAAATGATACTGAAGTGTTTCACCAAACAACCAACATGAATTTATGGGCGGTATTCTGATCTACTGGTATTCTGAAATCCTCAAGTAACCAAGTTAAACAAGTTAAAAGTAACCATTCTGATATTATTATCATCTGAATCTGTATCTGAATTACAAGTAACCTGGTGTCTTCATCTCTGGTCTATTTGCAGTTTTGAAGAGTTGACTGGGTCCAAAAGATGTTCTCCTCAGTTACGCAATACAAAAACCAGCATTACTCCCACATAAAGAAGGACTGTCTGGACAGCAAGAAGCTGTTTGAGGACCCAGAGTTTCCTGTCACCAATGCGTCTCTGTTCTTCAGCAAACCACCTCCAGGCAGAGTGGAGTGGAAGAGGCCTGGGGTGAGACACACGTCAAATATTTAATTTTCAGTCCTCATCCATCTCACTCTTCCCCTTGTGACTCACCAGGAAACACAATCCACTTTTACAAAGAGAAAAGAACACAATACTCATAAAGTATGAACAAAAAGTCCCCCTTTTCTCCTTTGCAGGAGATCAGCGATGATCCTCACCTGTTTGTGGAGGGCATCAGCTCCCACGACCTGAACCAGGGAGTTGTGGGTAACTGCTGGTTTGTGGCGGCCTGTTCCTGCTTGGCTCTGAAGCCAGACCTCTGGCAGAAGGTGAGTCTTTGTCACATTCCTCCATCCTGTCTGAGAGAAAGAGGATGAGATGTAGGTCTGCTTATAGGTTACTTCATCCAGTTCAAACTTAAAAGTAGATATAAATGTACAGAATGTGGTTCCACAGTCCTTTTACTAACTGATTCATTAGTTCCCTTCAAGAATGACCCCAGCTCAGAGAAAAGCAATGTCATACATTGTCATCATATTTCCCATAACTGGCTCATTGCTGTGTTGCAGGTGATTCCTGACTGGAAGGAGCAGGAGTGGGATACCAAACACCCAGAGCGCTATGCTGGCATCTTCCACTTCCAGTTCTGGGTGTTTGGTGAGTGGATGGATGTGGTGGTGGATGACCGACTGCCCACCATCAATGGAGAACTCATCTACTGCCACTCCAACGTCAAAAACGAGTTCTGGAGTGCCCTTCTGGAGAAGGCCTATGCCAAGTTAGTGTGACAGTATACAGTGTAAACATCTCAGCTGTGTCGAGTGTCCTTCCTGTATCCCTTCATGACCTCTGACCTCTCTGAACGCAGACTGTCTGGCTGCTATGAGTCTCTGGATGGAGGTAACACCGGGGACGCCGTGGTGGACTTCAGCGGAGCCGTGGCAGAGACCATCGATCTGGAGAAGGATGCGTTCCACAGCGACAAGGAGAAGCAGGAGAAACTGTTTGAGGACCTGCTGAAAGTCTACGACAGGGACGGGATCATCAGCTGCTCCATAAGGGTTGGTTGAATCCCAGAGCTTGTCCCAAGTGGACCCGCAGCGTACGGGTTGTCCAGCGAGCGAAAGTGACGCCCGACTAACCGTTTGTTGTCCTCACACGGTCAGGCGGCGCGCCATGAGATCGAGATGCGGATGGCGTGTGGGCTGGTGAAGGGTCACGCCTACTCGGTCACAGCGGTGAAGAGGGTACGTTTGGGCGAAGGGCTTCGGGCCTACTTCAAGAACGAGACCATGCCCCTGATCCGCATGAGAAACCCCTGGGGCAAGACTGAGTGGAACGGAGCCTGGAGCGACAGGTGAGGAGCAGGACGCCATTTCTCCTCTCTGCTCAGAGTTTGAAACATTTAGACATCAGCGCCATGTCAGAAGAACTTTCCGGAAGACCTTTCCGTGTCTTTTTCCACTCCAACTCCCCCATCTCTTCTCTGTCTAGCTCAGCAGAATGGGAGAAGGTTGGTAGCATGGAGAGAAACTCACTCGGCATCACTGTGAAGGATGATGGGGAGTTTTGGTGAGCGTCAACAGAACTTGAATTCAATGTATTATGTGTTAATGTGTTTCTGATGTGCGGCGGGAACGTGTCATGAATCATTTGTGGATGTGTGTGTGTGTGTGTGTGTTTGTAGGATGTTGTTCGCAGACTGGTGTAAGTACTTCTCAGAGACAGACGTATGTCGCCTCATAAACACCTCGCTGATCAGCATCGACAAGACGTGGAACGAGGTGGTGCATTTAGGCAGCTGGACCAAACACGTGGAGCCACTGAAGAATCGATGTGGTGGCTGCATGAACCACAAACAGACCTTCCTGCAGAACCCACAGGTACCAGCCAGTCCCACACTACTGGGGTTCTTATCTGCACACATGAGAGCTGCCATTCCAGGCTTGTTTAACTCCTGACCAGGACTGTGTATATATTTGACGTCATGGTAGCATGTTGTTAGAAGTGCTGTCCAAAGTGCTTCATGGTAGACATATCTTTGTTCTCTTGCTGCAGTATGTGTTTGACGTGACCAAGGAGATGGATGAGGTCTTGGTCTCCCTGCAGCAGAGAGACATGAAGATCCACAGGATGATCGGACAAGGAGAGAACCTCACCATTGGCTTTGCCATATTCCAGGTGGGTCAGGGGGACAGCAGAGACGGTGAAACTGTACTGAACAGCAGCAGGACTGGGAGGAAGGCTTGGCCAGCGAGTCGTCTACAGACAGGGTGTTTGTCTGGGGCGGGGGGCGTCACTCCAAGGTCAGATTATTTTAGGGAGCCCTTTGGGCTCCATACTTGGCTTTCCCCCTCAGTCAAAGAATTTGGCCAAATCAATGGAATCTCACTTTTCTCCTGTTGGACAAACAGCAGATCAGTCAGTGGGTGTTTACTCAAAGGAATAGACCTTACAGTTCACTTCAGGGACAAGAATAATCATTTCAACAAGAACACAAATAATCTGATTAAAATTTGACATCAACAAGCTGAACAAACACCATATACTCCAAAGTAATTGTCAAGGACAACGTACATTGCTCAAGCATGATTTAAAGTTCCAAACATAAACGTTTCACTTTGTTTGATTTATAGGTGGAACTCAACAGGAAGTACCGCATGCATGACATCATCACCCAGCAGATCGTGGACACGTCAGCATTCATCAACGCTCGTACGGTGTTCAGGAGGTGCATGCTGCCCAAGGGCCGTTACATCATCTTCCCCACCACCTTCAAGCCAGAGACACTGGGAGAGTACATGCTGCGTGTTTTCACCGACACAGATTCCGGATGCAGGTACCAGAGTTGAGGGGACACAGCTGGGTGTTTTATCGCCAACTCCACTCATCTTTCCATTGTTCAAGCAGTGATGCATGTATGTTGTGGGCCTCTGACTTTACCCTCCCTCTTTGTACTTGTTTCATCCCTCTTTCACGCCTATCCCCATCGCCTCACCTCCCCACCCCGGCCATCTTACCCCCCCACCACAACCCTCTCCCCCCCTCACCCATGCCTCCTCACCCCCTCTCACCCCCTCACCCATGCCTCCTCACCCCCTCTCACCCCCTCTCACCCTGTCCCTCACAGAGAGCTGACGGAGGACAAGCCAAAGGTGAAGTGCTGGAGTCCGTTCCTGGGCTACCCTCAGGCTGTGTCCCATGTCTACATCCACAAAGCTGCGGGGCTGGAGAACCAGGACAGCACCGGAGGTAGGAGACTGACTGAAAGACTGACAGACTGTCAGACTACCTAATAATCTGTCTGTTCATCAGAATTGTAGCTTATCAGTTATCCAACCCATTAAACAAAATTTCTAACAAACTAAACATAATGGTCAACCACAGATAAATAAGCTATTTACCAACTTACCAGTGCTCTTGTGTCACAGAAGTCTATCTATTTGTCTCCACGGCCATCCCACACCTTATACACTACAGGTGCAGACCCCTATCTGGTCATCTCCTGTGAGGGCTCCTCAGTGCAGTCTACAGTTCAGAAGGACACCTTGGAGCCCAAGTTCAAGACCAGCGCCATCTTCTACAGGAAGACCCCCAGGAAGCCAGTCACTGTGGAGGTGAGATGCCGCATTCAAGCGTTGACTTATCTGTTGATGGTTCAGAACTCAGTCAAAAAGTAGAGTCTACAGCAGCTGTCATCACACTGTCGCCTGCTCATCTCCCTGTCCAGGTGTGGAACAGCAATGCTGTGCAGGACCAGTTCATGGGCCAGGTGGTTCTGACCGGCTCGGTCACCGACTCCACCGCGCCCCAGAAGGTCCAGCTGAGGAAAAGGGGCCGGAAGATGGACGACGAGATGCCTGGCTCCATCAGCCTGCGTATAGCCACCGCCTCCAAGCTCACTGATCTGTGACCTCCCACTGTGGTCAGGTGACCAGGAAGTCATTTGCACAGCTCTTAAAACCAACAAAAATATATAGACAGTAGGTCATCACTACAATATGGAAATCTACCAGCCTGACCACCAAAAACAACATGTAACCACAAAGACTACTGTTGCTGGCGACCAACGATGCACCTTCATGCTATCTGGATTACATTGTATACTGTGTATGGCTATAATTTTTGCTTTTTTCATATCTGATCAAATACAACAATATTTTGAATGATGTATACGCTCCTGTGATATGTGAAAAAACCTGATGTGTTAGAATGATATTGTTTCAAATTCCTCACTGCCTACATGAACACATTCCAGGAAGGAGTATTTCTGAGTCATTACTTTTTGAATGTCCCGTATGCAATATAATGTCCTTATTACCATAACAGTGATTCTTATCTCCCAGCATTATTAAATAGATCATACTGTAATCGACAATAATCCTATTATGGTAATAATGTGTGTTATTCACAGCACATGTATGAACGTTACAGCACTAAATGTGTTATTTTAGCAAGGTTACCAAGATGTAAAAATGTGATTTATACTTCCTTAATACAGCATTAAAGTTAAAAGTGTCCATGAGAAGGAGACTGTGTTGCTGTCAAGGCCGTAGCCATGGAGACAATATTGGGTGGGACGAATTACATTTTTTATGATAATTTCGGACAGTGTGCGTGGTTGCCTGTCGTAGCGTAGCACATTTATATTTTTATATCAATATATTGGGGGGGGGGACAAAATATATTATGATTACGGCCTTGGTTGCTGTTGAATTACAATTCAAGTTCCAAGAGTGTGTGGGCACACGGCGCCCCCTAGTGGCTGCTGTACTTCATGGCTTCCTTTGCTGCTAACTCCTTGGCTAACTTCAGGCAGGAATCCTGAGGGAGACTGCTGCGATGGTCAGTACCAGGCCTGAGTGATTGGGTCATGGAGACCCCTGTTCTGGAAATACAAAATACATACAAATATTAATGTGAATCTGAATCAACATGCACCAATGCTAGCATTTTCTATATTTCATAATTACCATTTGTTAACAAACAAGTATTCATTACTTCAATTAGCTCATTGTTTCTGCCTTAAAATATTACATTGTTTAAATTAGTAAGCTGTGTCATCAGCTGTTGGTCACAGTGACCTGTACCTGGAGGAGCTACTTGGATGAAATTATCTTACATTTTTATATTTAATATCTGTATATGTTTATTGTATGCACCTTCCTGCCGCAGTAAATTCCTTGTTTGTGTGAACTTACATGGCGATTAAAGCTCCTTCTGATTCTAATGAACCTTAACGTGCATCTCCAGCTGCTGAGGAAGTCCCTGATATCTGGGTGGAGCCTCAGCATCTCCATGATGCCTTCCTTCCAAAACAAGCACTCGTCAGGTTGGTTTAGGGATAGCGTGTGTGTTCACATTTTGAGGAAACTTTCTCCTTTCTAAGTAGCTAGGAGGAGTGACAAGTGAAGCTATATGTTGTTTCAGGGAGAGCACACGAGGACACCTGAACTGCTGGATGATGTTTGAACTTCCCAGAGGTCAAGTCCAGTCTGGTGGGGTGGGAGTCAGGTGGCTGAGCGGTGAGGTAGTCGGACTAGTAATCCGAAGGTTGCCAGTTCAATTCCCGGTCATGCCAACTGACGTTGTGTCCTTGGGCAAGGCACTTCACCCTACTTGCCTCGGGGGAATGTCCCTGTACTTACTGTAAGTCGCTCTGGATAAGAGCGTCTGCTAAATGACTAAAATGTAAAAAAATGTTTGCTCAACACCTCAGACCACACTGTGGAGAACTGGCATGTCCTCTGAGGTTTTGTGGAGACTGACACAGAACCATGTTACTGTGAGAGATTGCTTTTCTGAAGAAGTTAGTCAGGACATTTTTTATTAGTTTGAGACTTTATCTTAGTGCATCATGCCTCAATAAAAGGATCAAAGCCTCCGCGTAACAACATGCATCTGGGCTTAACTGCCCTAACTGAAACCACATATTTTGAAGCTGTTCATACTGCTAGTAGTAGTGATAAAGTAAAAAAATATCTCTGACTTTTCACAATTCAGTTACTCAGGTGAGTAGACAAAGCTATACTGGATGCCTATTAAGGTATAGAACAATACATTACAATCAGATCAAATTTGTTGAACTAAATCATAAACCAAAATAACCTGTTGGACGACATCTTCAATACTAGGAATAGATTTGCTCCCAAGATAATCACACACATGATAAACTTCTGAAGATCCTCCTCCTCTCACACACTCTCAGAAGGAAGCAGATACACAACACTACCAGTCAGGTACAGTCGACTTTTCTACTTCTACTTCTACTTTTCTTTGTAAACGTTTTTTGACAAATTCATAACAAGTTCTTGTATTTATAGCATAGTGTGACAGAGTGGAAAGAAGTAAATATTGCTCAAATATTTTTTTATATAACTTGTCCATAGTCTGTTTATTTGTAAATATTTTTTTTTCAATCAGTTTGTTGTCCTCTAGGATATAAAATTATTTCTGTCATGTAGTCTGGAAATATGTATGCATTTTTTTAACATGAAATGTGATAAGTAGCCACTCTGACATATGAATTTCTGTCTAAAAACCTCACGTCTTCCTTTCAGCTCAGTTTGCGGTTTCAAGAGGTTTCTGTGAGAGAAAAAAATGACCTCTCCGGCTACTCACTATAAAAAACAGCATTACTCCCACCTAAAGAAGGACTGCCTAGACAACAAGAAGCTGTTTGAGGACCCAGAGTTTCCTGTCACCAATGCGTCTCTGTTCTACAATAATTCACCTCATGGTCGTGTTGTGTGGAAGAGACCTGGGGTGAGACACCCAACCTTTTTTTATCCTCATCCTCACTCCCTAATTCTTGGGATTTACCGGTAGCGCCCAAGTTCTTTCAATTCATTCATTTTACAAAGAGAAATTTAAACGATTGCGTCAAGCCATCCATGCACACAAGATCTAAGATGTACGCTCCACAGTCAACTGTTGCTCGGATGACATGTCAGCCTTTGTTTGTTTTGTTTTAATAGGCGTAGTAGCGTTACAAAGGTGAATATCTGAGGTTTGGCCTTAACACTGTGCTGCATGAGTCATGGGTGGATTCTTAGAAATCATGAGGAAGAATCACTGTGTTCCATTGCACAATGAATGGCATTGCCAGAGGGCCTCAATGTTTTCAGTAGAATTTGCGACCGTTGTTTCAATCGTTGATCACTTCTGAAAAATGTAGTGGGGAGTATTCCAGAAAGAATGTGTGACATACCTGGTTCAAAGATTGAACTGAAGGAAGAAAGGAGAATCTGACAAGGCATTACATAAAAACACATTTTTCTAATCAAACTGAATCCATCTTTCCCTCTTGAAATTCCTCTTTTTCCTTTGCAGGAGATCAGCGATGATCCTCACCTGTTTGTGGAGGGCATCAGCTCCCACGACCTGAACCAGGGAGATCTGGGTAACTGCTGGTTTGTGGCGGCCTGTTCCTGCTTGGCTCTGAAGCCAGACCTCTGGCCAAAGGTGAATCTTTCTGCTCATGTTCCTCCATTCTGCCTGAGCCTTAGATGAGGGTAACAAGTGGGTCTGCTGAAGATAATTCACCTTAACGCAGGTGTCAGCAAGGATATTAGATTTTCTTTTCTAAGCAATTTCTTTGTCTTATCACTGTGTTGCAGGTGATTCCTGACTGGAAGGAGCAGGAGTGGGATACCAAACACCCAGAGCGCTATGCTGGCATCTTCCACTTCCAGTTCTGGGTGTTTGGTGAGTGGATGGATGTGGTGGTGGATGACCAACTGCCCACCATCGATGGAAAACTCATCTACTGCCACTCCAACGTCAAAAACGAGTTCTGGAGTGCCCTTCTGGAGAAGGCTTATGCCAAGTTAGTGTGACAGTAGATCGTGTAATATCTGTGTCGAGTGTCCTTCCCGTACCCCTTCATGACCTCTGACCTCTCTGAACGCAGACTGTCTGGCTGCTATGAGTCTCTGGACGGAGGCAACACGGCGGACGCCGTGGTGGACTTCAGCGGAGCCGTGGCGGAGACCATCGATCTGGAGACAGACTTCCACAGCGACAAGAAAAAGCAGGATAAACTGTTCCGGGACCTGCTGAGAGTCTACAACCGGGATGGTATCATCTGTAGCTCCATAAAGGTTCTTTGAATCTCAGAGCTCTCCTCAAGTTAACCCAAACCACGGACTGAGTCATCCAGTTAGGGAAACAGCCCCTCTGACTGACAGTTTGCTGTGCTTGTCTCTCCACTAGGCAGCAAGTCATGAAATTGAAGCGAGGATGTCTTGCAGGCTGGTGAAGGGTCATGCCTACGCAGTGACTGCGATGAAGAAGGTGCATTTGGAAAAAGAGGGCCAGGCCGTTCCCCTGATCCGCATGAGAAACCCCTGGGGCAGGACCGAGTGGAACGGAGCCTGGAGCGACAGGTGAGGATGAGGAGCAAGATGGCATTCAGCGTCAGAAATGTAGGCCACAAATCTCCTTTCTCCTTTAGAATCCTTCCCAGTCAAACCCTCCACTCCCATATCTCTGTTTAGCTCAGCAGAATGGAAGAATGTTGGAAGCGTGGAGAGAAACAAGCTCGGCATCACTGTACAGGATGATGGGGAGTTTTGGTGAGTGTCAACAGAACATTGTCATTTGGGGATGTTTGGCATTTTTGGTTGAGGAATTAAAGTCACAGCTGCTAATATCTCAACCGTAAAGTTCGTCGGCGCATCTCTTTGATGATGTTCGAATGATTTTCTAATGTGTGAGTAAATGTGGCGTTAATCATTTGTACGTTTTGTGTGTGTTGGTAGGATGTCGTTCGCTGACTGGTGTAAGTACTTCACATTCGCAGATGTGTGTCACGTCATCAACACCTCCTTGGACGGTATCGACAAGACATGGAAGGAGGTGGTGCATTTTGGTAGCTGGACCAAACACGCGGAGCCACTGAAGAATCGATGTGGTGGCTGCATAAACAACAAACAGACCTTCTTGCAGAACCCACAGGTACCAGCCCCACCCACTCCATCAACACGTTCAACTGGCGGTCAGATCTGTGGACACAAGAGAGCTGCCATAGACGAGCCAGTTTAACTCCTGAGTCACAAGACTCTTTTCAAGAGCAACTCTTGATCAAGGCTGTGTTCACATTAGACGTCATGGTAGCATGTTGTTAGTAGTGCTGTCCAAAGTGCTTCATGGTAGACTTTGTGGTAGACTTTGTTCTCTTGTTGCAGTACAAGTTGGACGTGACCGAGGAGATGGCTAAGGTCCGGATCTCCCTGCAGCAGAGAGACATGAAGATCCACAGGATGATCGGCCAAGGAGAGAACCTCAGCATCGGCTTTACCATCCTCAAGGTGGGTCAGGGGGACAGCAGAGACGGTGAAACTGTACTGAACAGCAGCAGGACTGGGAGGAAGGCTTGGCCAGCGAGTCGTCTACAGACAGGGTGTTTGTCTGGGGCGGGGGGCGTCACTCCAAGGTCAGATTATTTTAGGGAGCCCTTTGGGCTCCATACTTGGCTTTCCCCCTCAGTCAAAGAATTTGGCCAAATCAATGGAATCTCACTTTTGGGTGTTTACACAAAGATGCAGACCTTACTGGAACAAGAATTACCATTTCAATAAGAACACTAATCACACTTGATATATTTTGGATGTCAGAAAGCTAAACAAACACCATAGTCTGCATATCTATTTCAAATATTTATGTGATTTAATCACATTACTGTTTGTGTTCTTTTTAAGATGGAACGCAACAGGAAACATCGCATACATCACTTCACCCCCGAGGAAAACGTGGACAGGTCAGAGTTCATCAAAGTTCGTACGGTGTTCAGGAGGTGCATGTTGCCCAAGGGTCGTTACGTCATCATCCCCTCCACCTTCAAGCCAGAGAAACTGGGAGACTTCATGCTACGTGTTTTCACTGACACAGAGTCAGGATGCAGGTACAGACAGCTCCCATTTATTCATTATTCCAAGGTTCACACAAAGACCTACATTGTTCTTTGTGGGCCTATTTCAATGAGATTGGCTGACATAACTGCCTGTACTTGTTTATGTTCGCCTACCTCCCATCTCTCTATCTTTCTATCTTTCTCTCTATCGTTCTCTCTATCTTTCTCTCTATCTTTCTCTCTATCTTTCTCTCTATCTCTCCCACTCTCTCTCTCTCTCTCTCTCTCTCTCTCTCTCTCTCTCTCTCTCTCTCTCTCTCTCTCTCTCTCTCTCCCACTCTCTCTCACTCTCTCTCGCTCGCTCTCTCTCTCTCTCTCTCTCTCTCTCTCTCTCTCTCTCTCTCCCTCTCTCTCAGAGAGCTGCTGGAGCCTGTCGTAAGGAATTAGAACACTCAACATCGAAGAACGTTTGGAACTGAATCGTGTTCTGAACTGTAGATAATCAGCTGTCTCTGTTAAGTTCTCTCTTGCTCTCTGTGGGTATACTATGACATTTCTGAGTCTCTTCAGGATTCGCTTTGGGTTTAGCATCAGTTCAACATTTTATTACCCCGATAATCTAATCATTATCGTGTCATGTTATTATTAGCTTTTATTAAATCCACAATTTAATTCTGATTGAGCTTTTTGAGGGTCTGCTAAGTGTTCTCAAGAATGATTGCCTTTCTCACCCATGTGATGATTGATTTATTGTCATTGTGTCAAAAGTCTGTACGCAGTGGGATCCTTGGGCTGCTGGCTAACGAGACACTAACACGCTTCCCAAGGCTCTGCCTTAACAGACGTGAACACATGGTACAACTCTATATAGGGCCTGGGGTCTCGATGATCAGAGGGATGACCAGATGCCTGCGTCATTCACCTGCGTCTGGTCACCTCTAATCTCCCTGACATGTGACCTGTGTGAAACTACTCCCCCTTCTGACAGTATGCAGAGCAGCTCATCTCTGTAGTAAGGCTGTGTCTTTGGTTTCCTCATCACACATAGGTGGGAGGAGTTTACAAAGCAGTGATACATACCTTTTAACTGCTCTTTTACCCCAGCTGTAAATACTGTAATGTTCTCATTCCAATACTGGTGCTTTTTATTTTGAAAGATTATTAAATGGATGAACTGACAATGTTCTGATTATGGTAATGGTTTGTGTCATTCTTTGAAGAAAAGTCTTTTAAAAATAAAAACATTGTCCACACCTACCTCTTTGTATCTCATGAAAATGAACACGTACAGTACTGTCTAACAGCCTACTTAGTGAAAACACTGCTCCTTTTTCATTTTTTTTTAATTTCAGTCCAGTTTCCAAACTGCCGTTTTTTTGTTGTTTTACACTCAAGACACAGCCATGCACAATTCATAGTTCAAAAAGTCTATTGCTTCAACCACAATTAAAAATAGCGTATCCAAAATCATTTCACCCCCGTCGCGTTTACCTCCTCCTTTTCCAGAGATGGGGAAGAGCTGCTGACTATCCAAAGACGGTTCAGCAGTTTACAAACCCAGAGAAGAAGAAGAATAATTATAGTAATAATTTAAAAAGAAACCATTTTTTTGTCTTTCTTCCAATGTTCTCTTGATACACATTAATAGAGGAATTTTCACACCACTTGTACAGGTTTACACATTCAGAAGGAAGGTACAGGGGAGACCGGAGAGGGGTATCCAGCCAGCGAACTGCGGCTGTCCCAGAGTTCATCTTTGTGCTCATAGTTCAGTTGAGGCCTGTAGATGGAGGAGAGGCCCTTGCTCCTGGGGCCTGGACCAGACCTGCGGGGAGGATTTAGGGGAGGGGGGGACAGAGCAGGTGTGCTCTGGACGGACTGTGTGGCCTGGACACAGAGGGCTGCATTCACTGACTCTCTGTCCAGAGGGATGAGTGTCTGATAATCCCAAGCAGGAAAGTTCCATCCAGAGGTGAGGAGACTGTGATCCTATTTATTTTTCCGTTTTTCAGGGTGCAAAACATTTACAAATACATACTGTACCATAGAGCAACCTGAATATGGTCATTTAAGTTAAGCATTTCTGAAAAAAGGGCATTTTTACCTTTTCATATTTACATACATACACACATATCCTAACAATGTTAGCTATTTGGAGATGAAATAACATATTCCCATGCATGAAATCTGTCACATCCTCCTTGAAGTGGACATTCCCAGTCTGCCCTCCATCCTGCACGGTAACACAAAGAGCATATAACTGAGCTGCTAGCTAGCCTATACCTTTCAGTCAAGCTGGAAAACAGGAGTGAGGCATCTAGTGCAGACTGACGTAGCTCTCTCCCTCACACACGCACACCCACACACACACACACACACTCACACACGCTCACACATGCATGCACGCACACGATCAAAGAATAAACACACACCACACATTCACCCTACACGCGATCAAATCAATAACACGACCCATACCGCACTGTCACTCAGACATGCAGACGCGCCATCTACCGGGGATAGAACTGGAGAGTTCCAGAGTTCAACTCCAGAGCCAGTGGATGGCTTCATAACATCAGCAGTCAGGAACACCACAGGACGACCAGAGACAAGGGGCTGCTGGAACTACCACTCAGACACTCGTCACACCCAACACAGGGAGTCCTGTCTCCTGCCCACGTGTCTCTCTGACCTGGGTCCCATGTGGCAACATGAACCAGGACAGGATACCACAGGGACAAGCATGACTAAATTACTAAATACAGTCATTGAGACACAGTTATATACAGAGAGAAAGAGAGAGAGAGATAAAAGAGAGAGAGGAATAACTAGATAGAAAGAACTAGAGAGAAAGAGGGAGACAAAGAAACAATGAAAGAAATATATATATTTTTAGAACTATTTTTGATATGGGCAGACAGGCGCAGAGTGAAAAGAATAGCTTTCCTCTGGAAAGCTCTATGGTTTTAAATAGTCTTTAAGACGAGTTACAATCATAAAATGGCACTCAGTGATTTAAAAACCTAACCCTGGGCAAATTATTTATATAGCCACCTTCCTCAACTTGCCAAACATCCGCAAAACTCACAGGAACACACGTAGAACAAATTCGACCACACTCCCAAACACAGTACAGGAAACAGTTTTTGCAACATGAAGACACTGGAGTATCAATGGAAGCAGCATCCTTTGCTGGGGGGGGGGGAGAGGTATGCTGACAAAGACACCATATTAACTAACTGTACACCCTGCATGGACTGAGCAACAGAGGACTTTGTGGACTCACTCAAGGAGAGAGATCATTTGAACAGATGGCTTAACACACTAAACACTAAAGGAATCTGCCATAGACACATAGAGGAAAAATGACAGGACTCCGATAAAACATGCAAAAGTAAGGCTCAGATGTAAAACAAGTGGTGATATTGGCAAACACTGACAGAGAAGACAAAACGTACAATTTTCTCAAGACCGTTGTTGGCCGACAATCCCCATATAACACGAACACAATGGAGCTGTTCTACATCCCCTCAATGTCAACTGTCTGACTGAATACAGACGGGGTTCATTACTACCTAATCTGAAGTCTTGAACGATGCCTATCACACGACATGGGCCTTCATTTTCTAAACTTAATTATTAAAAACTATTCTTAAAAATTTGACCTTTAAGTTTTGACTTTGAATCTTGACTCCTAGCCCAGAGCTCCAACAGAAAGGCAGTGGTGATAGATAGCCTGCACTGCAGCCCCAATGCAGCCAATCTCTGTCAACCTCTCAGTTGTAGGCTGTCTGGGAACTTCCACCCAGGAGTGCAAAATCCATATGGCTGTGATGGATATTCGCTACCTCTCTACATTCCTACTTTTCTTATATTAATACCCCCAGCAAAAAAACACAAACGCACACAAACGCACACACACACACACATACACACACACACACACAGGATCGTCTGCAAAGGATGAGCGGATTGGTTATACAGAGCCAAAGTCATGCAGGTGGTTCCAGAGGCCCAGAGTATGTCTCATGTCTATTGGTCACTGCAGGTGTGTGGCCTGGTTGTGTCTTCTAGAAGGGGCTGGAGGAGAAGAGAGACAAGCTGGACAGTGAAGAAAATACAAGCTCCTAATGCCGCTGTTCTCCCTGCTTCTCTCTCTTGCTCTGTCATTCCTGAAAAAAAAAGTAGTTTTTTCGTAATTTTTCCTTTGTCTTTTTTTCTTTCTTTTTTTTCTCTTCGGGAACCGCACACAAACACACACACGCGCCAGGTGCGCGCTCGCGCATTTCTGACTAACTGCTCCGTGAGTACAGGAGGAGGACAGGAGGAGGACAGGAGGAGCAGGTGGAGCCGGCTCCTGCCTGGATGTGGTTTGTCAATCCTCAGCATGATGCAGGTGTCCGTCCTCGAGCTGGGACACATCACTCAAACCCCACACACCAGGGAGACAGCGCCGTGTGTGTGTGTGTATGTGTGTGGCCACACGGCGCCCCCTAGCGGCTGCTGTTCTTAATGGCTTCCTTTGCTGCTACAATCAGGGGGGTCAGACTGGAGAGGGGCTTGGCTAACTTCAGGAAGGAATGCTGCAGGGGGGGGGGAGGGGACGACAAAAAGAGAGGAGGGAGAAACATCAGAGGTAGGCTCTCTTTAAGTTGTCAGTGACCAAGACGGTCGATACAGAGCGGTCATGTCGGGGTTGTGTACCTGGAGGAGCTCCTTGGCCGCGCCTCTGCGGTCCACGTCCATCTCCAGGCAGCGGTTGAGGAAGTCCCTGAACACAGACGACAGCCTCTCCGGGTTCTGGAGCTCTGGCGTGCCGTTGGTGGCTATCAGGTACAGAGCCTGAGGAGGGGACAGGAAATGAGGTCACGGGCCTTCTAACGTAATGCGGATATCATCCACATGACGTTCAATATCATCTCGCGTGACGGGAGAGAAACTAAAAGGTCTGTTGGAAAGTATCTTTCTTAGTCTCACCCTGAGGGGGTTCTCGTTGAGGTATGGAGGTTCTCCCTCCACCATCTCAATGGCCATGATGCCCAGGGACCAGATGTCCACCTTGGGCCCGTAGGCCTTGCGAGTCACCACCTCTGGAGCCATCCAGTAGGGCGTTCCCACCATGGTGCTGCGCTTGTTCTGCTCCGGGGTGATTTGGGCGCAGAAGCCAAAGTCCGCTGCAAGGAGAGAACCCCCAGACCAGTCAGACCCTCTGCCCCGCTAGGCATCCCCCTCCGAGCCTAACGTACTGCGGATGCCCCAGCACCAAGCCCGCCCCCTGCTGGACACTCACTCAGCTTGACGGAGCCGTCCATCCCCAGAAGGATGTTGTCGCTCTTGATGTCTCTGTGGATCACCTGGTTTGAGTGGAGGAAGTCCAGCGCTTGCAGACACTGTGGAGACAAGCCTGGGTTAAGGGGACAGACCTGAACATGCATCTAAAACAACAACGCCACCAATAACATGATCTCTGGGTCTTGTCATCGGGGCTTGACTAGGTTTTGGGTGCCTGTCTCAGTGTGCTGTCTCAGTGTGATGTGGAGGGCCTGAGAGGCCTTGGTTCGCACCTCTCTGCAGACAGCAGCGATCTGGCCCTCGTCCATGCAGGTCTCGGTCACCACGTCAGTCAGAGAACCTCCGGCCAAATACTCCATCACCACCCACAACTCATCTCCTACCAGGTAACTGTGGAGGAGATGAGGGGGGAGGGGAGCAGGGGTAGAACATAGAGAAGGAGGGAATGGGAAGATGACGTTTGATAGCGTTTGTGTCGCGGTCGTCCAGTTCAGCCATGATGTGATTCTATCATCTCATAGCATGAGACATGAACCTGTCTCAGGTTGAGACATGAACCTGTCTCAGGTTGAGACATGAACCTGTCTTAGAACCATGTATCCGGCTCCAGCAGCTAGCGGCAGGGTGGAGGTGAGAGCTCACCTGTCCAGGTAGTTGACTATGTTGGGGTTCTTGTTTTCCCTCATCACCAGGATCTCATTTATGATGAGTTCCTTCTTAGGCTGCTGCTGCAGGTTCATCTGCTTTATGGCCACCTGGGAACGAGGCGACCAGAGACGGCAGCGTTAGATATCCACCAGGTGGGGTTAGGGTTCATGGAGAACAGGGATTCCAAAGAGACAGGCACACAGATACACGTCAGATTTTGAGGAGGCCTTCTAAGGTGACGACAGAAAAGCTAAGTAAAGTCAACTTACTTCCTGGCCGGTGGCAATGTCGATGGCTGTGTACACAGTCCCAGAGGCTCTGCAGAAACAAGGGAAAAAACACCTTAGTTCAACACTGAAAACAGACAAATAAACAACACCAAACCTTGTTCTAGTTGTCTTGCACGGTGAATAATCTTGCTAATAGTTTACACTGCTGGAATAAGTCGGTTTCATGGTCTTAGTTACAGAGAAGTCATTGTTTACTTGAAGATCTCTTCATGTAACCACTAGAGGGCGATATTGACCACAGACCACAGCTGGGGCTGTGCAGCTGACATCTCTGGGTTTATGCTCTACTGTGTGTAATGGGAGCAATAAAACTGTTAATGACGTGACCTTTGTCTTCCTGGTCTTACAGAGGTCGCAGCCATACCCTTACAAGAAATTTAAGACCAGCAGGTTTGAAGCTGTTTGTTTTGGCACAAGGTCTGTATAACGTTTGTCTTCCTGGTCCACTGTAACAAGCAGCAATCCTCCCCCTTCGTGACTGCAGAGCTGGGTTTGAAGGGGAATGAAAATGCGGAGATGCCCTCTAAAGGAGCCCCGGCATATCTGTTTAGTATGTTAAATGCAGATTAAATTGAATCTTGTCATAATCAGTTTTGGCAAATCTATCGAGGGTAC
Organism: Osmerus eperlanus; assembly: GCF_963692335.1. Classification (NCBI taxonomy): domain Eukaryota; kingdom Metazoa; phylum Chordata; class Actinopteri; order Osmeriformes; family Osmeridae; genus Osmerus; species Osmerus eperlanus. The sequence goes on from NC_085036.1 coordinate 11,167,522, forward strand.
TGAGGCCTGTGGGCCTGACCGATGATGCCTCTCTCTCTCTCTCTCTCTCTCTCTCTCTCTCTCTCTCTCTCTCTCTCTCTCTCTCTCTCTCTGCCATCTAATACCTGGGAGTGCCGGCAGGCACAGCATGGCCCTGGTGACGTTCCCTCCCCCTCTACCCCTGGTGACGTTCCCTCCCCCTCTACCCCTGGTGACAGCAGACACTGATCACACCACTGGCTGCAGTCAGAGGTACCTTAGAGGGCCGTGTCGTATTTCTACCTGACTGAAGCACTCTTTGTTTATATTAGTACTTCCATTTCAAGACCAGTTCCAAGGAGGCCTTAACCAGGGACAGACATGCCAACTCTCCGCCTTCTGTTTAATACTCAGTTTAGTATCTGTTCAACCAGAGGTAAACCTTCACCCAGTACTTTGCTCTGATACCACCAAACCTGTACAAATGATCATGATAGTCGATTATAAACAGCTAATCATCGGCCTACACTCTCTTACTTTGCTTTCCTTCTTTCTACCGGTCTCTTTCTTTCCTATCCTTTCCTTCCTCCTTTCCTCCTTTCTTTCATTCTTTTTTTCTTTCTCCTAGCTCCCCCCCCCCCCCCCCCTTCACCCTCCCCCACCTGGACTGTCAGGCTACACGACTGTATTTTCAGAGGCTATGAATAATGAAGCAGTGCTCCTGTTTGATGCGGTCAGCGCTGGCTGAAACAGGCCCAGCCACTGATACCTGTCAGGTGACTCTGGGGGAGGCGTGGAGACAGGTCCATACCGATCTACAGGCTCAAGTGTGGGTGCTTCTCCATGGTTCCTCAGAAGTAATACACTGTATCTGGCAGGGTACTGGATATCAGGGGACTTCTCTGGTAACAAAACCCTTATGGGTCAATAGCAGGGAGGGCTTGAAGAAGCTAAATCAGTATGGAGATGTAGCTGTGCAGTAGCTTTTGTTTCACAGTGATTGAGGATTGTCTTTGATCAAGGAGTTTATTTTGGTGTGAGAAACAGACTGCAGTTTCTGATACTGGCCCCGGCTCAAGTCTTAGGTGGTGTGGAGATGAGATGTCAAGGCTAATCTCACCCTACGAGAGCGAGAGAGAGCGAGAGATGAAGAGGGAGAAAGAGAGGGGCTGAGCTGATCTGGCGTGTGGCCATGCCAGGATAAAGTTCTCATTTCCTCTCTACTTCTCTTTTCTTTTCCTACTCTTCAAACATTCCTCATTCCCTCTCCCTCTGTCTCTCTCTGGCCTCTGCAGAGGGAGGTTCTCTTTCTCTTGCGCAGGCTGCCCACTCTGCTCCAATAACAGCCATTGCACCGGCGAGTGGATCTGGATTGAAAGTGGACTTACCCCTGTCCTATTTTCTCAAAGCGAGTGTACTTCTTTTTGGGGTCCCCAACACTCACAATGCTCCCTGGAAGAAAACCCACATGTTCAGTCTGTGGTTAGTCTGGAGTTTGGCTAAATCAACCATGCAAGAGTCTAAATTAGGTCAGTTAAGCAAACGCACACACACACAAACGCACACACACACAAACACGTGTGCACAAAAATTTCCATTCAGAGGTGAGCTTGCCCTTTTCACTCAGCGATGTGGCCTGCTGGGGGGCCTACATCCTGCAGGTAAATACACTGAGCTCCAGGTGCATGCTGGGAGTTTGGCCGGCCCAGCAGTGCTGATGCTTTTGGATGTGGACACAAGCAGACAGTACAGACAGAGAGAGAGAGAGAGAGAGAGAGAGAGAGAGAGAGAGAGACAGAGAGAGAGAGAGAGAGAGAGAGAGAGAGAGAGAGAGAGAGAGAGAGAGAGAGAGAGAGAGAGAGAGAGAGAGAGAGAGAAGCATTCGGTCTACGGAGGCCCACTTGGCCGTCCTGAGGCTGTAATCTCAGGCTTATTGAGCAGTCCACACTAATCACTGTTGCAGGATGGCTTTACAGCAGGACAGACTGGGAGCACATCCCACACATACACAGATTCAGGCTATCTAACATCCAGAGGACTTCATGGGTTTTTAAAGAGACATACTCAGTCGCTCCAGAATCTCCTCATCCGTCATCTTGGACTTCTTCCTCTGCCGGTCGGTGTGGCGGTACAAGGTGCTGGACGTGTTGTCCGGCTGGACCTGGGACTCTGGAGGGGTGGTGACCTCCTTCACGGGGGTGGGAGGCTTGGTGGGCTCCATGACGGAGCGTGTGTAGATCTGGTAGGGAGGAGAGGGACTCCATCAGGAGAGGGCAGCAGGGAGACCAGCACTCACAACAGGCCAAGTCAGGTAGTCCGGGGGTTACTACTCAGGGAGCCAAACGCTCGCTCATCGTTAGCTCACACACTCACAGATTTAGTGTGCTCGGGTCTCGGTGCAATGACGGGTGGTGGTTCATCGTCATCATCCTCCTCCTCCTCCTCCTCTTCCTCCTCCTCATCCTCCTCCTCCGACACAGGCGGGGCTATTGGGGGCTCCGATGACGAGGTCTTGGCACCCTGGGGGCCAGAACACAGTGAGAACCAGAACAGCCCCTGAGACAGGCCGCAGTAGCAAGGCTGTGAAGGATACGGAGACTGGAGAGACTAAGACTTATAATAACCCACATTAAGAAGCCTCCAGGGATGAGAGGCAAGAAGTCCTGGTTTCTCTAAGCCTGAATTAAATACAGCTTCTACTAGTACTTTCTGACTGTATTTACAGTATGGTTCGAGCTGCTTAAAACCAACTTGTATCATTTAATCGTGCTGGTGGATACACATGGGACATAGCAGGATATAAACATGACATTTAGTAACAAGGCAGATTCTGGCTTCAACTACCAGAAGGTCAAAACAGTCAAGAGAATCTTCAGAAGTTAAGAGTTTTTTAAACGCTCAAAAAACAGCACTTTAAAATTAATAAACACAATATAATAATTCAATAATAACACTGCTACTGAAGAAGGGCAGAGGAAGCTTATGGACATGAATCTTGGTTGAATCCAAAGTTGACTTAGGATGCAGGAGAAGGTTGTGTAAAGGGGAATGAAGTGAGGTTAGTGTACTAACAGGGAGGAACAGGAGCCAGTTTTGCATCAGTACATGAAAGGGGGACTGTGCTACAGGTTATCTGTACCAGGGTGTAACAAGCCCATATGTGTTGTCACTCGATACAGCCTACTTTACTTAGGGAGTGCTCTGACTGGGGAGTAAGGAATTTCACAGGAGAAACCTCACAGCTGAGAGTGAGAGCACATGCCACAGTTTATCTGCAACGTCGGTTCACAGAACTACCCAGATACAAGATGCAGTCTGCCCTGTTGCCATGATACAACCTTACCTCTTCCCACTGTATACTTACAACCTTCAATATTCACTAGTCAAAACATCCCATTGATACTGTAACTTTATTGTGTCACACCTATTGCATGCTCCTGATGGACTCAGGAAATGACTGATGGTGTTTCGGTGCTTTGTTTAACTGAAGTACCATTGTCTGGGACCATGCTGAGGTCCATCCTAGGGGTGAGAAGATGGCCGTGTCTGGGCCCACTGGGGCTCGCGGGGCCCCTCAGTGGAAACAGGAAAGAACTCCTCCACTTCCAGTCTTGGCATGCAGACTATGATGTCATGATTAGCCAGATGTGTTTAAATAAGGCAGCATATCTGAGTGGTGGCCAGCTGTCTGGGCTGGGGCCATCGCTAGCTCCCCGGTCGGCCATGCAGGGACTCAGACCTCCCTCTCCTCAGGACGATCTGCTCACTGAGCAGGGGCTGCTAACATGGGGGCTGCTAACATGGGCCGACCTCAGATAAACAGATCGGGTGACTCTGGGATTCCATAGTATGGAGCTGAAGAAGACAGTAGAACAGGAAGGGTTGCTGTGTTGGGGTTTTCCAGAGCCATGAGGAGGTTATCCGGGGCGCTGATGGAGTTGAGCACATACTGGCTACGTGGGTCACGAACGGGGTGAGGAACATGGCGTCATACATGCAGGAAATTGACAATCATCACAACCCTTTTTGGTACGTTCCCCTGCCTTGTCGTTAGAAGGACGGGCCTGTTTCGAAGATGTCTCGCATCTACATTCTGTAATTTGGAAGTTAATCACACCCAATCAAATCCCCCCCCCCCCCAATAAAATGTGTAATACAGAGAGTGATGATGTCTCTAAAATCGTTCAAATCAAACATTTAGCAGATGAGAAGTATGGGTCCTTCCCATCGAACCTTCAGCAGTGCCTGGACAGCTGATCAGATCTGGCATCAAGAAGACTAGAGGATCAAACGGGTTCAAATTTAGCGGCAGCCAATGCGGAGCGACAGCAATGTGGAAAGTAATATGGAGGAATTACCTTGTCAAATAATGCGCTGCAGGTTCTAAGGCTGACAGGAGGCCCAGACGACAGCAGTCGGTTCTGAATGTGGAGGTTGAAAACGGGAGGATTTACTCGACATGAACCCACACAACAGTTCAGAGCACATGGGACTGGAGGAGGGGGGTGGGGGGGGGGGGAGGGGGCCGAGGGCAGGGGACCGATACTAAGGGATGGAGGCGGGCTTCTAGTATTGTCATCGTCCTGCCTTTGTGCGTCGGAACTCCTCACGTACAATGTCGTCTGAGGAGGGATGCATGATGGGTAAGGATGACCTTCTTAGAAAAGACCAATCATGCTGGGAGGACTCATCGCAGATGACCTGACCTTGCTGTTGATGTGGAGAATGCAAGGTGATCAATGCAGTAATGTGATAGAATCCCAATAAGAGTTTTGCTCTACTATGAGTCCCTCCTGTCGCCTCTATCATGGAAGGGGCCTGCCTTACCAGGTCCCTCAATGATCTTCAGACCAGACTTTTCCTGTGATGAACGGCTGAGGAGTGGTATGTTTGGACTTAACCTCTGCTTTTATCAGGTGGTTTATTGCCGAGGTTGGTTCACTGATAGCTTGGGGTGATGATTAGACTCAGAGTCAAGTCTGGCTTTAAACACAGTGTGTGTGTGTGTGTGTGTGTGTGTGTGTGTGTGTGTGTGTATGTGTGTGTGTGTGTGTGTGTGTGTGTGTGTGTGTGTGTGTGTATGTGTGTGTGTGTGTGTGTGTGTCCGGGCGCATGTGTGTGACAGCCAGCAACTTCTAAGAAACATACTAGAAATAATAGATTGGTCAACAGAACTTTGACCAACAAAATAAAACCGACCAAACTGAAGGGTTAAAGGTCTATTTCTCTCCTTCAGCTCCGTTCAGGGGCAGCAACATGAGCAAAACTGTCCACTCAGTCCAGCAAACACATGACAGAAAACCTAGAATGCGTTTCATGAGAAGCCCCTAAGTCAGAAAACACATCATAAAATAAACCTTTCAATCTTTTACTGTCCCCTGACTTCAAGGCACAAGCTGATGACTTCATATCTTATCTAAAGTCACTTACCTGTCCAATTACCATATGCTAAATGATTACATATACCTATTTGTGAGAAAATGTAATCACTTGTATAAAGACTAACTGCTTAACCCCTGTCCTGATGGGATCAATGAGTGACTATTAGGGTTTAACAGTATAACATCTGTAATATGATGTTCTGAAATTGAACAATCATATTAATCATCGCGGGTTGTAGAGTAGTCACAAAGCTAATTTACAAGGGAAAGTTTTGAAAAGCTCATCTGGTCATGTGAGGTCAAGACAGAAGATGATTGAGCACCCAGTCTAGATTCTAACTCCTCATAAAGCAGTACCTGCAGAACCGGAGAGAGAGAGAGAGAGACAGAGAGAGACAGACAGCTCTCCCAACAGATGCTCTCTACTAATTGATTATTCAGACCTTCCTGAAAACACTCTTACTGGTGTACTGCAGGTGAAAGCTATCACGGCGCCAACACAGCACTTACTGTGCATGATGGACACCGCACGATGTACAGAAATGTCCTTTCTACGTAAAGCTGAAAGCTTAAAAATGCAATCGAATTAGGTAGCTTGAGAGGTTCGTTTTCAAAGTTAACTCTGCTGCATGTCAAACAGTATGATTACTATTTGTGTTCTTTAACTTCAAAGCAGCTCCTTGGCAATCTGACTACTATGTGATGAACAAGGACTTACTAAAAGGAAAGGAGGTTTGAAGTGAATCGGTACTTACCAGAGTGTTGGCAGCTATGTATCCATGTGCTGATTTGTCTGAAACAGAAAGGGATTGTCACAAGTCATCTTCCACACAGTAACCACAGAGCAAGGCGTCACAGATATTGTAACGATCTAAGCTGTTGCTCAGAGGTGCGTGTCGGTTGCTGTTGAACTTGAGGGGGCATCCTAGCCTTGGTATGTGGTTGTGTACCTCCAGACGTGAAGCTCATGTACTTCTGGTTGTTGACGGTCTCTTTGGAGTCGTAGAACTTGAGAACATCCAGGACGGCCTGAGGGTTCTTCTTTTGCTCCAGCTTGGTGATGTTGGAGGTCTGGAGGAGTCTCGCCCACTGCTCCGGAATGCCCTGGGGTGAGAGGAGGAAAGCCCACGGTCAAATGCAGTCCAAGTGCAGGTCTGAGGGAAGATGCAGTAGGTGAATGAGGGGTATACTAACAGTGAACTCTCCTGTTACAGCATCAAAGCCCACATGGATAGTGTGCTCAAAGTCGGAGGGCAGGGATATCTCTGGACGTTCCTTTTCCTTCTTCTTGTTTGCTGATGGAGGTAAACAAAAGAGTAATCAGGTGTGACACTGAGGAAACAGTCTGATGTTGTCAGTGGAGCCAGAGAGTGGTTTAGCCTATTCTATTTGGGCTCCGTCTGTCCTCCAGGTTCTGTGTGGAGGGTGAAGCGGAGGCGTGTACTCACTTTTGTCTCCCCCAGGGAAGATGGAGCGCAGGCGGACCTTCTTGTTCTTCTCTTCGGGAGCCATTGGGAGTGGTTTGGAGGCGTGATTCAACAACGAAGAGTCTCGGGAACTACTGTTCATTCTCAAGGGGGGGGCTGGTGGTTTCTCTTCAATATCGACACTATCGGACATCTTTAGTAGCACTCACAATGTCCTGGGAAGGAGAGGCGAAAGAGAGGTGTTAGGCATCGACTGGGAGGTTAGAGAGAGGAGAGGGAGAGGCAGAGGCAGAGGCAGGGAGACAGAGACATGGAGGCCGGAGGGAAGCAAAGCCAAAGCAGGCTCTCTCTCTCTCCTGAGATATCAAAATAAGCAGATGTACATTTCTCACTGTGCCACACCGCAGGTTTCCTTTACATCAACAACCACTCTCCTACCACGGAGGGAAGATTAAAAGAATTTGTATTATCCGAAAGGTTATTGCCTCTTCAAGGCAACTTACAAAATGGGATCTCGGTTACATTCTTGGATTTCAGCTCAGTAACAAACTTAACACAGATGTGTGTGGAGATGTCAGAAGTTCACCCAAAGCTCCATTCCTCTGGGTGCAGGCCCAGTTCTCGGTGGGATGGCCCCTCCCCTCTCCCCCCAGAGTGAGGCAGTTTGGCCCGATAAGCAGGTGGAGCAGAGGTCAGTGTGTCTAAATCTCCAGGGGCCACAAGGAGGGCCCTCTCTGGGCACCAGGGGGGCACAAGATCCCTTAATCTGCCTCTGCTTAAACCTACAATTTCCTGCCGTATATGGACTCTCAGGCTTCCTAATCTGCTTCCTGAAGGACGTCTTCTGTGTTGAGGAAATGGTGTTTGATGTCTCGTGCGTGTCGTGAAAGAAACAATCCAATCATAAGACCACTGACTGGGGGGGAAATTATGCCCATAAAACTGCTGAAATTTAGATCTGAATGAGCCCATCCAACTACCACTGAGCAGTTTCTAAAACTTAACTTGGCTTTGCTGCAATCTATTAGAAATGGTGCTTAAAAATGGTCATAAAAATAAGTATTATGGAGCAACTGAAATTAGCAAACTGTTTTTCCTCTACCTCCCATGACTTTAGACCTTGTTTGTAACTGAAATTCTCTGTGTTGTTTTGTTGTTGACAGTCTACTTCTCTGGGGTTCAATACAGTTCATTCAATTCAATATTCTTCCTGTCAGCTCAGTTTAATGCGCTCCTGATTTGTATAATGGTGTAACATGATAGTCAGACCCAACCAAGCATCCACAGACGCTTACAGTTACAGTTATCGACACTCCCTGTTGAAAAGAAACACTGACAGTCTAATCAATCAATAGGCCTGCTTACGTAAGCCATGAAACAGCTGGTTTCAACACATGGGGTCACCATGGCCTGGCCTTGATTGAACTGCTTTGGCTCAGGGTTCTTACCAGGTAAGGCGCTGACGTACTGGCTACTTGTTGACAGCATACAGTAGATAGTGGGTGGGGCTGAGGTTTGACGGCAAAAATAATTTAGGAACCAGGTTAGGGCCCAGGTTGGGAATCGGGTTATTTGCCGAGGTAAGGCCTAGGCCTATGGCCTAGGTCAGGGCCCAGGGGCTGGGGCTGCAATGGAGCATAGTAAAGGTGGATGTTTCTCTTCCCTGTCTTGTTATTGCAGCTGCAAGCTTTTGGGAGGATCTCCTGGAGCATCAGGAGCAGAGTAATATAATGAGAGAGACAGGGGCATGGGCTGAACTACATAGCAAACAATGGGCCCTGTAGAGGCATCTAGTCCAAGAGTCAGACCTTGAGCTTGCAGCCAAGTCCTAGTTAGGATCTCCAAGTACAGTCAGAGCGCTGGCCTCTTATGAAAAATGGAGAGAGGGCGATGCTCAGACCTCCATGGAATCTGTCCACTTAGATATGTCTCTGTAAAAGACACCACACTAACAATCTCCTGGACTTTTCCGCGCTCTGGATTGAGATGATAAGTTGCAGAGTTCGAGCTGGAGTTCAATTAAAGTAATTGCTACTCGCATGTAAACAAGTAAATGTCAATGAAGCGCAGCCCCCAGGATGACAGCACGTTTTTCTCATGCTGTGCAGGGGAGGGAAGCTAACGAGCTGCCCGGTCTTAGAGCCGCACAATTGATGGTTATGTTTGAGTGGGCTATAGGCTACATATTAGCATCTCCCACCCCCTCCTCTCATCCTCTCTTCCCTTACATTTACATTTAGTCATTTAGCAGACGCTCTTATCCAGAGCGACTTACAGTAAGTACAGGGACATTCCCCTGAGGCAAGTAGGGTGAAGTGCCTTGCCCAAGGACACAACATCAGTTGGCATGACCGGGAATCGAACTGGCAACCTTCGGATTACTAGCCCGATTCCCTCACCGCACCGCTTCCCTCACCGCTCAGCCACCTGACTCCCCCTTCATTGTGGCCTGCCTCCATCTCAGTTTCTTTTCACTGCCAATGCCCCACCCCCCCAACTCCCTCCTCACTCCCCAGGCCATGTGCTGTACAGGCCAGTTTCAGAACCAGGGCAGCCAGGGAGCCCTTCTGAGTGGAGACCTACATTAGCAAACAAAGACCCCCGGCAAAGGAACCACTCCTGTACCACCTCTTTCTCTTTCTCTTTGCTGTCTTGCCCTAACCACTCCAAGATGGCATTGGAAGTGGATGTGAGTGTAAGACAGAAATACCCCCCACTACTATATAGGAGTGTGTGGTGCATTTGCTGCCATTTCTATGCAAACATAAACTGTATTATTTGAGATGCACTGTGATTTTGTGTGTAGATGATTGCGGGGGTTTTGGGTGTGTACTGGATGTATGAATAAGATCACGTAGGAGTGAGTTTGTTCCCTCTTCTGTATGGAAAAGGTGCACTTTTCAGATTTTATCGGGTCGTTCCCATGAAAATCCAGTAAATCACGTCTGGGAGTGCAGGAGAGAGATGATTCAACACTGGTGTGGAGAGATGGGTCAACTCCTCTCCATAAGAGGACATGCAGCACAGTGTGGGAGTGAGACTGAGTGTGTGTGTGTTGTCAGTGATAAGACACATGAGAGGTTTAGTGCCTCGGACTGAAATAGTCTTCATTGCTAGCCTCCCTCCCACACAATGCTAGTTCCTGCTGTTGTATGGGCGTGGGGAGTTACACTGTATCAACGGCATCTGAAGCAGTTTTTCTGGATATACCTGAACACACCTAATCTCTTATTCTTTTTACCTTCTGCTGCCCGGTCAACCAAGCAAGCACAGACAGCTTTTCTCACTTTCACCAAATGGTAATTATGCGGCTTGATACTAAATTGGAACATAGCATAGGCACATGGTCACATGTTGTCGGAAGTCACTGCGGAGCGCAATCGACAAATCAATGGTTGTATAACCGTCTCCCAAAGTAAGGAGAAGATCAACACTTCAAGCATGGAGATCAGGAACGCCACACTCAGTGATGTACTGTACGCAGCAATGTAAACAAATTACGAATTTGTAAACAAACCCGTGGATGCATACATTTGTATTGCAGTACATCAAGCCGAAAGCAAGTGTTATTTGGATGGGAAATCGAAGCGTCTGCTAAATGTAACTCAGGCCACACCTGCACACATTTACATTACGTCATTTAGCAGACTCTCTTATCCAGAGCGACTTACAGTAAGTACAGGAACATTCCCCCCCCCCCCCCCCCGAGGCAAGTAGGGTGAAGTGCTTGCCCAAGGACACAACGTAATTTGCACGGCCGGGAATCGAACCGGCAACCTTCTCATTAATAGCCCAATCCCCTAACCGTTCAGCCATCTGACTCCACACCTAGTGACTGGCAATGGGCTCTGGCACTCAGAAACAGCCCCAGTCTGAATGAGCACCTGCCAGCATGAATACAAACATTCCAGACAGACTGGCGATTTTTGCCACAAGCAATCCCCCTCAGTGAGCACGCACTGCAAGCAGAGAGGTGATGCAGAGGTAGGGGGGAGGGCGTAAACACACTGGGGGGGGGCAGAGACGAGGTGTCCTGCTAGTGTCGTGTCCACTGTCGGGCTGTCTGCGTTCGGCCTGCGGGAAATGTGTCTCCCTCGTCCCAGGGCGTGGCACAGGGCATGGCTCAAGGCGGGGCTCCCCCCGGCTGGTCATCTGATGGATGGATGCTGCAGGACTGCTGAGTGGTCAGCTTCCTCAGGGACCGCTAAAGATGGCCGCCCCACGGGCGCCCAGACATTCCTTATCATTCAGTGTAGCATAAAACATTGACCTATTTACTGGGTAGACAGGCAAGCAGGCAGGCAAGCAGGCAGGCAGGCAGGCAGGCAGGCAGGCAGGCAAACCCTCAGCTGCGACGTGTATTTTCACTGTTTACACAGGGGTGAAGGTAGTGACGCTTCAGCAGGAAAACTGCTTCACTCCAGCAGGAGGATCTCACCCTCTTATCCATTGATAAATACCGCGCAGGGTTTTCGATTGGAATATTGCACTGAACAACCTACACCGCCTGTAAAACAATATCGTGTCGCCTACCGCTAGCTGTGAAAACAGGCGGAAAAGTGAAATGGGAGACGTGAGAATGGAGATACTGAGCTTTACATGCAAAGGAATATGACATCTTGACAGAAATGGGATTTTACACTTTTCATAAAAAGCAGAGAGAGAGAGAGAGAAAGAGAGAGAGAGAGAGAGAGAGAGAGAGAGAGAGAGAGAGAGAGAGAGAGAGAGAGAGAGAGAGAGAGAGAGAGAGAGAGAGAGAGAGAGAGAGAGAGAGAGAGAGAGAGAGAGAGAGAGAGAGAGAGAGAGAGAGAGAGAGAGAGAGAGAGAGAGAGAGAGAGAGCGCCCACTCACCTCTGCCTGCTGCCAGAGCATCGCCCACCTAACCTAGAAATTACTGGGGCTCTTTTCCCATTTCTCTTCCATAAACTATTAATATATCCACGAAGAGCTGGATTTTTCTCTGCTCTTTGGCGCTGATCAAACATTAATGCTGGATTTGCAGCATTAATGGTCTGGGGCTGGGGGCTGGGGGCTGGGGGGGGCCGGGGGCCGGGGGCCGGGGAGGGCCCGATGACGGCCCTGGGAATGGGGAGGGCTGGAGATGGCCTCTCTCCCCTGATCAGGCCAGCGTCTGGGTCTGGTTCTGTGGCTCAGGTTGGTATCAGCCCTGTCTCTGCCTGGGAAGCAGGTTAGTTATCGGTTATCTCTGCACCTTACACAGAAACATTGTAAGTTGGTTGACCGACACCTCTCGCACGAAGTTCAGTCTTTGCCGTGTCCTGCAGTGGTTGGTTTTACACTGGAATATGAGAGAGAGAAAACCACCAGAACGAGCCCAGATGAAATCTAGCTAGCTTCAAATCATCTGTTTGTAGTCCTCTGCGGAGATTGTATGATAAGTCCTCTATCACGTTTTCTAAGTTAGCGTGGCTCTGAAGCACACTGGAGGACAGCTTACACCAAAACCTAGCTATGTCAGTAGGCTAGCTAAAATAGACTCACACACACACACCAGACATGCATACACCAATCACACCTAACCCAAAGCAGAACCCTCCCCCACACAGGGCCTGATCAGAGCAGATGTCTTCTCCTCGCAGCCCAAACCCTCACCTCTCGCGCGATTTCCCTTTCAAGGTCACCACGGAAACAAGGCTTCCTCTGAGAGTCGAACAGCAGATGTCATGGAAGGAATGAAAAGATTATTTTACCTCCTTTTTTGCCTCAGAGAGAGAAGGGGGGTAGTAAGGGGGCTGAGGGAAAGAGAGAGAAAAGGCAGAGAGAGTCTTGAGTAGAGTTGAAAACAAGAGCTCTCTTTGACAGCCACACAGGCAATGGAGCACATGTCACAAGATAGACAACTTCAAAAGTGCATGAGGTCATCACTGCTCACTCAGTGTTTACAACTTTCATCTCTGCCGTGTAACTGTTACTCAGATTTATTAATTAAAGATTATAAACAACAGATGTACAATCAAATTTACCTCGTTAGTCAGTGTGATCTGTGAACTTGGGGGGGGGGGGGGGGGGGGGGAACGAATCTCGTAATGAGTTCCCAAGTGAATTCCCCTAGAATTCCCCAAGACAAAAACTGAGACAGATATTGTAACGGATGATTCACTTCATGTGATTCTGATTCTGTCCCATCTATCTGTCAGCATGTGATGTGGCTTAGTTCCTAGAGGCACCACGTTTCTGAGCTGGCCCCCTCCTCCAAGTGGAGCCAATCTGCTTTGCATACAGCCGGTAGCCCATGGTAAAGTTCATGAATGAGATAACCAACTGGAGATCTGCAGCTCAGAACAGGTGACAGGTGGGCCATGGTGTGTGTGTGTGTGTGTGTACAATTCAGCCTTTCTTGGAGGGCTCTCAGATGCTATTGAAGCCCAAGGTCACTTAATACAGACCAAGCGACTACCTCGTCAATCATAACTGGTCAGGTTAATATGATACAGTTATCTCTGCTGTGTGACAATTTTCACTTGATTAAAAGGATCTTTATATTTCAAATGGTAGGATGTAGTGTAGACTTATGAAGATCTATGACAATGACCTGTACTGACCACAAACACAGTCATGATTATGATCTTTTTATGTAAACGGAAATGATCAAGTAAGCATAACTGGAACACACCCAAGTATACATTTCCATAAATGTGCCATATTCACAGGAAGTCTTTATCCTCTCACCAATATCCATCTAACATCTATCTTTGCAATACTGCTCTGTTTTGGGACATAAAACACTGTGTGTGCGTGCGTGTGTGTGTGGGTGTTTTGTGTGCGTGCGTGTGTGTGTAGGTGTGTTGTGTGCGTGTAGGTGTGTTGTGTGCGTGTGTGTGTGTGTGTAGGTGTGTTGTGTGCGTGTGTGTGTGTGTAGGTGTGTTGTGTGCGTGCGTGTGTGTGTAGGTGTGTTGTGTGTGTGTGTGCGTTCGCATACAGGTCTCTCTCAAACTCTACTGGTGTGAATTCAGCCCGTCTCCTCCTCTGTCATTGGAGGGAACAGTGTCATCACCCCCGGCTCATTGGCTGTCATCAGTTTTCTTGAGACGACCCATCCCAAGACAATACTGAAACGCCAGAAATAACAACACTGGAAAATGAAACGCTCCAGTAGATGAGATGATACTTTGTCTTGAATATTTCACCTGCGGTATTTTGATACCATGCCCAGAGTGACTGATGATGACAGAACTCCTAAACCGCAGTTTAAAAAATGTGTGCCAACATGCTTAGTACTAGTGCTCGTGCAAACATGCTTAGTACTATCGTAATCGTAAAATGTAAGTGTTTGTAATTGGGTCGCGTCAACTTGAGCTGTGTCAATATAGACAGTTGTGTTTTTGTTGTGGGCTCCTTCTATTATTAGGTGTGGTACTATATCAGGCATAAATGAAAGTAGGTCTTGCGGAGTGGGCCTCGGGCTAGCGGCAGTCTTTCCTTCTCTTCTGAGCCATTGTAGTCTGTCAAGGCGGGCAGACGTGCTGCCTGCTATACTGGAACAGATGGGAGACAGATCCTTCATTAACCCCATACTGTCAATGGTCACTACGTTTCTCTGTCAGCATATCACAGCATATCACAGAGCTCTCCATAATGCCATCATAGCGGGGAAAGAAATACTTAGAGATTTAAAGTAGAAAATGAAGCCTTTGAGAAGCAGGTCTAAGTGGTGCCTGTGTTGCCTTGGGCTGGGCCTTTTTATACTGCTGGCTGGTGACAGACACTTTCTGAAACAGCTGAACGGCATTAGAATATAGAGGGATACACAAGTCAAAGAAATTACAAACAGCCAAACGTCACAACCGGTAGCTCATCAGGCTTCACTTACTGCACAGACACATCCAAAGCACGCTTTACAACAACTTAACACTCCCAACCTCATAGATTAAGGGAGTTGTGTCAATGTGTCAGTGTGTGAGTATTTGCCCCTACCCCTCCCTCTCTCTATCTCACTCCCTTATTCTCTCTCTCTCCCTTCTCCCCCCCTCCCTTTGCACCCTTCCCTTAGTGAGGCAAAATGGCCAGATGGCTCCCAATCCTCCATGCTAATCCACTGTACACAGACTGTAGGTCTGACAGCACCTAACAGTGCAGACTGCAGCTCTGGAGCAATAGCCAGTCATGTCAACAAGCCTTACTGTACCACTGAGCCTTCTACTAGGGCTCAACTAGCATCTGAAGACTATGCATGTTACCTCAAAACAGATGGAAAAACCAATTTATCTGCAATATCGTATTTCGGCCAGGCTGGAGACTGAGACTAGATTCAGGGTCTCCTGGAGCTTTTGTTAGCTGCTGGCTGGGGTGATGTAAGAGAACTCCGGTGTGTTGAGTTACTCTGAACAACAAGGCACAGCACCACTGCACACCAACAGACCCAGCCAGCCAGCCTGCCAGCCAGCAAACCAGCCAGCCTGCCAGCAAATCAGACAGACTGCCAGCTAATCAGACAGACAGACAAGCAGGCAACCAGACCGACCGACAGACAGACTCTCTGACCTGCATGGTGAACCTGCAGACAAGCAGCACATGAGAAAACACTGTCTGTATACCACCATCACAAGCTCACTAACATACAACACTCTTGTTCCAGTCTTCATGCTTCTTTCATACTGGAAAGACAATCAAAGATTCAGTGGTAACCGTGGCCACCACTGCTGCAGTCCAAATCATGCCCTCTGTGTGCTCATCAGACAGGAAACTGAATTAGTGCTGTCCTAAATCACATGAGGAGCATATGTAACAGATATGGTCAGTCACACTTGGAGATCTAAGGACACTCATTTGTTTGAGACGAGCTAACTCATCTGAACCCTGACTGTCACTATACCCAGCCTGCGAAGACCTAGTGTGTGTATGTACTCTTCACCCCAAATATACATCTACTGTATGTGTATTCGAAGTGAGTCTGGACGCTGCTATTCGCGGGCTCAGAGCAGACAGTCAGTGGGTTCTTCCTCAGAGTGGCCATCCATGCATGGCCCTCCACCCCACAGAGGCAACCTCCTGTGGGGATAAGCCTCAGCACCACTGTGTTACCCTCAATAACGACAGCCCTCCCTCACACACACACGCACACACACAGATATACACACACAGACACACAATAGACACACACAAATGTGTGCTTACCCACAAGTGCACACACACACATACAGACACACACATACAGACACACACAGATAATTCCTCTCTTCTCAGAAGGGAGGGGATAGTTTTGGATGACACCCAGGTTCAAACAGCTCTCCTGTGCTGTAACATCTGAGAAAACAAGCCTGCTAACCTCAGCTTTCGAAGCCACAACAAAAATCTATAAAACTGTTGCTTGCGTGAATGATATAATGATGTATGTATGGGCTCAGGACAAGCCCGTTTTTCTGATTCCACTTTGACCTCGAGTTCTCTGAATGGGCCGGCCTGTTCTTAGCTGGCAGGTGAGAGGTCTGCTGTCTGAGCAGAGGAGAAATCATGTGTCCAGTCAGTCATCCACACAACCAACAGTGATCCACAGTTAGTCAGACACAGCTCTCTGCGCTCATCAGATGCTGTCATCACCAACACGTTACCTCTACTTCAGTTCTTTTTGTTTTCGTTTTTTTTTTGCTTCTACCCATCAAAACACTGTCTGTCTGTCACCCAGCAACAAGCTAAGGACCGATGAATTGTGTTCACTTGCGACTGATGGCGGGATGGATGGACGGATATTGAACGAATGATTATGTATTCCTCATGCACTCCCAGCTCTCCCGGGGTCGAGCACCTGCCCCATCCCCCATTCCCCTTCCCCCAACCCTCCATCTCCTCATCCTCCCTCCGCCATCGTCACCCTAACTACCCAGCATCCTCCTCTCTCACTAGCCAGTCCGGACTGCAGGCCTCCCATCAGGCCTTGGCCCTCCCTCCAGGAACAGGGGAGAATCTCTCACCTTGCTCTCCAGCTCTGCTCCAACTGGCCCTGCACAATATAACGCAAAAGAACCGAGGCCAGTGATGGGATAGGGAGCTGACCCACCCCCCAGCTTCACTGAGACAGAATCGCTCAGTCTCCACCCCCATCCCCATCGCAGTCAGGTGACCAGACACTGTAGATCTCCCTAACGCTACAGCCGGCAGGGCGGCCATGAAAGAGCCAGGCTCCACAGACCCGTCTAACAGCCATGACACAGACCTTCGTCTCTGTGCTCTGAGAGAGAGAGAAAAAAATCAATCATCCCATATAAAACCCTCCCCAGAAGCAAAACCCCGGCGCAGAGACAGAGCAGAGAGATAACAAAGGGCCATCCCTGAGCACATATCAAGCATCCATCACTCCCCATCCACGGCGCGCACAGCTCAGATCCATCCGCTAGCCTCTTCATCCACCCAAAATAGCGTTGCCTCTTTTTTGGTGACTGTGTGGCTCCTGCTGCTTCTATTCTACAGAGCCGACACACACACACACACGACACTCTCACAGCCCACCGATCACAGCCTTGAACATCAACAAACATGCTTTTTGTGACAAGACAAGACAAGGGGGAGGGGGGGGGCATCAAACCTAGGGAGAGACGGGGTGGGGTGAGGGGGGGGGGGGGAGCTGATAAGACTGAGCTGGCCAGCTACCGCATCCACCGTCCTTCCACTGATGCAGGCATCCATTTCCCAATCTGTACAACAGTGAGAACGCCGATCAAAACAGCTGCACCGCATCCACCGTCCTTCCACTGATGCAGGCATCCATTTCCCAATCTGTACAACAGTGAGAACGCCGATCAAAACAGCTGCCTACTCCTCCTCCTCCTCTTCGGCAAGGCAGAATGCAGAGAGGAAGAGAAAAAGGCTACAAAGCACCCCCCACATACACAGCCCTCCTCCCTCCCTCCCTCCCTCTCTCTCTCTCTCTCTCTCTCTCTCTCCCTCAACCACATCACCGATTACAAACACAGAGAGGATTACCTGAAATATGTCTTGACATTATCTTTCTTGGTGTGTCGCCTTTGGATCCAGTATTCTGGTAGGTTCATCCTCAAATGTGCAGTCCTATTGACAGTTTACAGGCAGGATTGCCATTCTCTTGTCAGACCGGTTCCTGACCCCAAACTCAGGCTTGCTCGGTAGGCTGGATGCTTCACTGGCTGCTCGCTGTTCCCTAGCCCATGATGTCATCCACCCGGTGCAGCTCATTGGTGGAAAGGCGGCATGCTAATGAAGCTAGCAGCTCTGGGGGAGGAGGAGGGATCTAGGCAGGCTGAGTTGATCTTTTGTTTGACAGACCAAACCTGCTGAGCAAGAACCAGAGGAGGGAGGGCGGAATATGTTTTTTCTTTTTATCTTTAATCATTCTTTTAGAATAATAAGACTTCCGCTTAAAAAAAAAATAGTCTTTATCTTTGTATTTTTTTAGTCTGTACATCTTTTAGGTCTCGTGTATGAATGTCAAGTAACAAATATACCCCAAAATAAATAAAGCTTCATATGCATTTGTGTACCTTGTAGGAGATTGTATTTTTATTACCAAAGCTACAGAAAAGCATATTATACTAACCATGAACTAGTTAACTACAAAGCAATTTCACTGTATAAGTATAGGATTGTTTGAATAAAAAATGTGGAACTACATATTTTATTAGAAATTTTAATGAAAGTCTGGTAACTTACAACGCATGTGTGCATAAGGTTTCGAAACGTGCACATCCTGTTGTGAAATAATGGATGTTGTACTATAAATGTTTCCTAGACAGATAAGGAAGAGATAGTTTGTTATACATACTGCAGACTCACCGGTCTGTAATGGATGCTACCCCACTAGCCGTAGCTACTCTGGCTTCCTGGATAGGCGGACATAACAAACCAAACTCTTTCCATTTGCCCTCATTTGCCTATGATGTCATCTTTTTTCCAAGCTCACCTGTGATTGGCTGGCTGGCTCAGCATCTGCTCTGATCTCAAGGCTAGTGCTTCTTGCCTGAGGTGGAGACCCATCCGAGGCACTCTGAATCACGGCTGGTTGTCGTGACAACCCCTGTGATGTCGATTCCTCATTGGAGAATAATATGGCTGTCGTGACAGCGTTCACTCAAATGAAGGACGGAATCCTTTAAGATTCTCTCTCAACAGAAAAAAACCCGATACCCACTTCAACTACTCCATACAGAAAATTGTACGCACTCCATACAGAATATTGTGCATTTCAGTCACATGCCTCAAATATGCTTGACATGACGTGACATACAGCAACAATCTATATCCATGACTAATAAATTAAAAAACGCAGTTCTAATTATGGATGAGGAGTACCGAAAAAAACAGCATGGAAATAGGTAGTCTATTCTGAGGCCAGTGAGATCATTTCTAATGAAACTGTTATCCAGGAAGCCTCATTGCAGTCACAAGCTCTCTAGGCAGACATGATTAGGAACCCACACACACACACAGAACAAAGCAGGCATGATTTACACCTCTGATTATGTTCATGATGTTTACAAAGCTCATACACAACTGTAGTAGGACTCCAGATGCAGTACACACTGTTGACTAATACACACACAATGAAAAATGGCTGCCACTAGTGTCTCTGTTTGATTTATATTTAACAGCAGCACCATGCAGACACTTATTTTAAGGCACTGAGGCAGAGAGATGAGGGGAGGCTTAAGTCTGAATCCCAAAAATACAGCCCAAGATCAACAGAGAAGACTATTCCAAATCTGAATATCAAGTTGAGTCAACCGAAACTAATCAACTATACAACTGTATGTGGAAGGTTATAAAAAAATAACAACACAGAAGCCTCAAAATGTAATGATAACAGTTTATCTAGATGTGAAAATGCTGGTTTTATCACAAAGTTGTCAACATTTCCTAACCACATTATTGTGCTCTAAATACCAGCTATGCATCATTCAATGAACTGTACAGAATGTTGACAGTATGTATAGTTATAGCCTAGAAAAATGTTCTCATCTTTACAGTGGAGGGGGGGGGGGGGGGGGGGGTCACAAGCTCAGTCAGGTCAATTTGTGAATCCAAAGTAATTAGGCGTTTATTGATCCAATCAGTAAGCTCCCTCTCTCTTACGTCACCTCCTGCTGACTGGCCCACTGTAACTAACCCAGCAGTAATCCTGGGCACTCTGGGGTGGTGACAGTCACACACACACACACATGCACACTCATACACACACAGGACGGTGGAAGCCAGGGTGGCGATCAAACAGCCTTAACTGCTTCTCTAAACACTGCAGTGTTAACTGAGTTAGTCGAAAGCAAACACATTAGCTGTGTGTGGAGTGGGCAGCCCTCGGAGAGATGGCTGATCACGAGACAATTCACACCAAACATACTCTCCAAAAGAAGACACAGATATTATTCTCTTCAAAAGGCTGAATGCAAGTGAAGAAAGAGTATTAATAATTCATATGCGATGAAAAGCACGCAACCGTTTGTCTAAACTGAACATAGATTAGATACATTTGGGACGACAGGATTTGGTACAAGAATAACATTGTGCCAGGATATCTCTGATTGTGAGAGGAGAGGGCGGTAGATTATTGTCCACATGAATCTGTATAGACTGCAGTGACTCACATTAAGCACAATATACTCTTTGTTTTTTGTTTTCACTCTACCAGCATTCATCTCCTCCAGAGAGACCTGCACCAAGCTTGTTTCTCCTGGCTCACTTGACAGGAGTGACTGAATGTGTGGCTACGAACCCTGGCCTGACCTTCACAGTGACTGATGACCCTTCACATTCCGTACCACACGACACACTCTACCCAGGCCACACTGTCGTCCTACTTTACGACAGGAAATTATTCCCCTTCAGAGCCCCCTCCAACTAGTGAACCGTCATTGTGACACCTAGGTGGAGTGTGAGGTGGGCAGGTGGGCCCGGGGCAGAGCAGACCCAGTTGAGACTCCCAGGGCTGCTGAAGGGCGGTGGTGGAGCTGTGGGGAGGGGCTGACATGACAACCCGCCGCTGCAGTTGTGAGGGAGCCTGATTTACTCCGTCCACGGACTGCTGCTGGCCATCAACTTTATGTAATGAATCCTATAAATATCCTGTATGAGGTGGTGGCCGCTCGTCACCCTCTGCGGTGACATTTAGTAATGAGCGAGTGTCTGGAGCAGGCCTGCTGTACGGGCCACAGGGGCATCTTCTGTTAGCAGCTACCAGCCTCCTCACAGCCTCCACACAGCCACTCCAGCCTCCTCACAGCCTCCTCACAGCTACTCCAGCCTCCTCACAGCCTCCACACAGCTACTCCAGCCTCCTCACAGCCTCCTCACAGCTTCTCCAGCCTCCTCACAGCCTCCTCACAGCTTCTCCAGCCTCCTCACAGCCTCCACACAGCTACTCCAGCCTCCTCACAGCTTCTCCAGCCTCCTCCCAGCCTCCTCCCAGCTACTCCAGCCTCCTCACAGCCTCCTCACAGCTACTCCAGCCTCCTCACAGCTTCTCCAGCCTACTCACAGCTTCTCCAGCCTCCTCACAGCTTCTCCAGCCTCCTCACAGCTACTCCAGCCTCCTCACAGCCTCCACGCAGCTTCTCAGAGCCTCCACAAGCCCATCATAGCATCCCCACACTCCTCGTAGCACTCTGTTGCCCAGTCACCAGCCTCAACGGGATCCCAGTCCCCCCACAGCCAAAACCACAGCCTGTGCAACAGCCAAACCCAGGCTCCAGCCAATCGTGCCTCAGTCCCACCACAAGGCCACAGTTGAAATACTGCAGCCAAAATCACCTCCACTTCCAAGTTCCACAAGCGTGTCATGGACACTGGAAAATGTCTAAGGACACAGAACATGCGGAACTCAGAACAATGTGGTAGCCTTAAAGTCTTCAGACTTCATAGCACACACCTCACACAACTCAGAACAGCGTCTTTCCCCCCCCCCCCCCAACACAACCATGCATCGCTATCCCTTGAAAATGCCGTAATGAATCAAAGCAAGTTGTCATGGCAACCCCTCCACCGCTTTGGCGCGGTAGGCGGCCATATTAGCGTCAGGAGAGCTCAGCCTGGCTCTGGTGGTGCTGGGGGGGGATGGGGTTGGTGGTAGTGGCGGTGGTGGTGGTGATGTGGGGCTCTGTCCAGAGCCCCAGAGCCCTGCCTCAACTCCGTCTGGAAACACGGCATGAATATCAACAGCAGCTTAATAATGCTTCTCAAATATCTTTGTGGTGAGGTAGTGAGGTGGGTAGCCTTAGTTCTCTCTCTCTTTCCCTCTCTCTCCCCTCCCCCTCTGTCTCCCCCTTTTCCCTCTCTCCCCCTCTCCCTCTCTCTCTCTCTCTCTCTCTTTTTCTTTCCATCCCTCTTCCTCTCTGCCCCCTCTCCCTCTCTCTCTCTCTCTCTCTCTCTTTTTCTTTCCATCCCTCTTCCTCTCTGCCCCCTCTCCCTCTCTCTCTCTCTCCCTCCCTCTCTCTCTGTGGTACAGAACAGCAGCCCCGTGCTACAGCCCCTGCCTCAGGCTCCAGTCTCCCTCCTGCTGATCCGCCCAGACCTATATTTAGCTGTCCTGGGGAAGAGCCTGCGATGGGTGTGAAAATATCACCCCTCGCTGCAGGAAACTCAAGGATTTTCCTTGTTATCGTGGCACTGGAATCCTGCAATCAGAAAACCTCCCTTATTAATATCAAAGAGAACGTGTTTGGGTAATCAACTGTACTGTGGATGAATGACTGCAAAACTTGATCTTAATGTACATTAACGATGGCTACTTCTATACTGCTCTGTCATCGTCGATGCTTCAAGTTGGGATTTTGATATGCTGACTGTCCACTGTGTTGTACTGAAGAGGGTTGTAAAGGGCTTCCTGGGTGTAGCACTGCAAAACTGCAGGGCAGGAGATCATCTGTTCCACACCATCTGACCTCTCTTCAAGCATGGACGTGGGAGGAGAATGCCGTGTCGTTTTCTAAACAAACGGAGAGTGTACTTTGTTTACTGGGAGTCACCACTCGACACAGATGAATGTTTACAATAATGTTCTCCCCTCCTCTATTCTCTCTCTGCCCTTTCATCTCCCTCTCACGTTCTCCTGTTGAGCTTTCCTGCCCAAATGTGCCACACAACGTAAATACATAAACCTCACAATTTGACACGGGATGAGGGGCTTAGATGTTCAGATGGTGGCAGTTTCCGTAGTCATCAATAATCCAGGTATGAATCCCAGACATACAACCACCAGCAGGTGGTTGAGCAGCGGGGGTCAGACCAAATTACAAGAATTACCAAACCTGTCAACCCAGCCAGATGACAGATAGGCTCCTTTGAAGACGCCTCCATGTTTTAACCATGAGCCGCGCCGGGCCACGTCCCTGCCGAAGCTCCCCAGAGGCAGCAGGAGGCAGGTCAGAGAGAGGGATCATTGTCTGAGGCCCACCGACTGTGCGGGCGACTCCCACTTGGAGAGCCTGGTCTATTTGCATGGCCGCAGGGGGAGGGGGATGCAGTGGTGGCCAGGTATTTGCATGGGAGCTTGACATCGGGGTGGCATTTGAATGGGGAACGAGATCTGGTTTGCTTTAGGCTCGGTTCTTCCTCGACCTCTAATGTCCTCATTGGTGTTCTGAAAGGAAGTCTGTCCACACTTCATGACCACGATGTGTTAACAAGTTGCAGAGTCCATTTTGTATGAGTAAGATGTAGTTAACCAACACATTATCTACATTTCAAAAGCCGTTCTTTTGACATATTCTGGCTCCATTTAGAATGTGTTAAATGTTCAGACAAAATAGCAGGCTGATAATTGCAGTTCAATTGAGCAAAAAGACCCCAAAAGAATCATCAAAGTGCATTTGGACTGTATTCTTTGGCCTTCAGTGAAATGTTCAAATCAATGTTTCTGGGGCATAACAGTGGAGGAGTAAATGAGAGGTTTGGTGACAGAACAGGACAGTCAGATCCATTGCACACCCATTTTCAGGTCAATCACAGCAGCACTTAGACCACACAGCTTATAATGGGACTCCTCCACCCTGCTAAGCCTGGCAGCGCTAAGATAGAGAGGGGTGGGGGAGCCGGAAGGGAAAAAATACGGAAAAGTGTGTCCCTCCATACATGGGACCCTTGTAGCAAAGATACCTCTTTCACAACCACCAATCCGTCTGTTCCACAGGAAAACGAGAACCAGTTTGTCCCACAAATACTTCAAAGCGTTTACATTACAATTCAGCTGGGGGGATAGGGGGGGCGGGGGGTAAGCTCCTTACTATTGTCATCTCACTGGAAAGTTGTAGCTCAACAGTCACTCTAATGATTCTGTGGTGTTGGTTTTCATAACTTTGCTAAAGGGACGGGGGCATGTGTGCTGCTCTCTGCCTATCCCAGCTTGTCTGAGGAGTCTGATCTCTGGATCAGGACTGGGGTCGCCACTGGGGTCGCCCGTCTCCCCGCTGGATTACAGAGGAGACAGAGAAAGGCTCCAACGGACATTTTAGCGGTTTGTCTAAAGGTTTAAAGCTCTTTATTTGACCACTGCGGATTAATATCTGCCACCGATCCTTCCTCTGCTGTGGGTTTAAAAGTTTAACAGATAATGGGTCACTCTCACATGAGCCCTCTATCCTTGCTGCAGGCATGTTCACCAGTAGCATCACCACACCACTGGCCTTTCCTGCTGGACATGGGATATGCAGACATGGTAGGGATTAGGCACGAATTGAGGTCAGTGGGTCTTTTACTTAGTGACATACTAAACCATGGACTGTATCCATAACCTTTATGTGGTATTAACCAAAATCTGTGATATAATCGTATAGTAAAAAAGTGGGTCTGTACAAGAAATTACAGTGTGAACAACTGCAGATTTTTTACATTGGTTTTCAAAAGTTGGTTTTCAAACATTGAACGTAGTGTAGTAAATAAGTCAACGGTGCTGTTACAAGTCACACATCATCTAAATAACTGAACGCAGGTGTCAGCTTGAAAAACTGGGATATGATATGATAGCAGCTTTACAAAACAACTCTGTCTCCACACTGACCCTGAGGGTACATGCTGCACTGACTGAGGAAGAGAGAGACTTGTCAGCAAGAGATGTGTCTCTGTAGCCCTGACACCTTACCCAGTTTGGGCTTTGGACAAGCCTTTTAACTGGGCCAAAAAGAAAGCTAGGTCACTACCTTGATCTTCATCCTAGCTATAAAAAAAATACAATACATTCTGGTCTTTCAGATATCCTAAACCAGGCCTGCTAGGTGGTTCTGGTCCGTCTTGAGTTAGGTAGCTCCTGTTGGACCTGTCTTGAGTTGGGCAGTTGGAGCCGGGTTCTGAATGCCTGGGAGCTGAGTGGTTGAGATGACAGATGCTGCTCACAGTGATGCCCGCTGTGATGAGTGAATAATTCACCCAGCTGAATGTTTTCAGAGTCAACCCAGGCTGCCATTCAGTCGGGGGTTCGAACCAGGCCAGCACAGCACAGCTCAGAGTCTGCTGCTGGTGGACTCACGGATGCCCCTGGCCACTGTATACAGGCACGCAACAAAAGCAGACTATTTTGGTCTCCCCCGACAGCCCCTTCTACTTCTGCACATCTCCAGAGGGGAATCCTCAAAAACAGTAACCAACGTGAGTTGCAGAAAACATGTCCCATACAACAGGAGAATGCATTGTTATTTAATTACTTATTGTCTCTTACTACTAGTAAGATCAGTACAATTTCTGTACAAAAGGGAAGGTTTTTAAATGGCCTTTGCTCACAGAATATAGACACGATTCCACTGTCAATTTCTCTTTCAAATTCTGTCCAGGGAGCTTTGATCACATGTGGTTGCCATTTCAAAGACAACGCCTGAAGTGCATCAACCAGAACAAACAGGCCTGAACTGCACAATGAGAGATGGATCATTAGTTTGGTGAACAAGCTGGTTCTTTCCCCAAGAGCAACTCAAGCAGCGTTGCTGAGGGAGTGGTCATGACATGCACCTCTGAATGCCGAGCAGTGTGGGAGTGTACTTGAATGGTCACTTGGGACTGGGGGGGATGGGGGAGTGTGAATGTAATGAGCCTGTGTGTGTGTGTGTGTGTGTGTGTGTGTGTGTGTGTGTGTGTGTGTGTGTGTGTGTGTGTGTGTGTGTGTGTGTGTGTGTGTGTGAGAGAGAGAGAGAGAGAGAGAGAGAGAGAGAGAGAGAGAGAGAGAGAGAGAGAGAGAGAGAGAGAGAGAGAGAGAGAGAGACATAGAGAGACATAGAGAGACATAGAGAGACATAGAGAGACAGAGCCATAGCCTACGCTCATGTCAACATGGAATGCAGCATCCTAAGGAGCAGGGTGTCTATCCTTCGGTCCACTGCATTGAGATCCCTTCAGACGTGGAGGGTGTGTGTGTGGGGTCGGGGGAGGGAGGGTCATGTCTAAACGTGTCCCCAGATGAGCCTCTTTATGAGTTACAGTCAGAGTAGAACTCACTGCACTCTGAGAGGAATTGGATACTTCCTCTCTCTTTTGCTCCCCATCCTTCATGCCTGTGTGGAGTGTGGCCAGCCACACCCCTCCCCCACCCTGCTCACTTGCCTGCCCTCAATCAAGCCTTGTGTCAATATTAATCAGCGCGTGGTGTGCCTGCTAGCACCGAGGCGCATAAATTCATAGGGCCGGCCAATCAGCACGCAGGGCCTGACACAAAGACCCTATCCATGGCGGCGCTGGCCCAGGCAGGCCCCTCCCACTGACAGCTGGCCTATTGTGTGCAGTGCCACTGAGGCTGCCTTGTTTTCCTTGGCTAAGCCAGTTCAATAACTAATCTCAATGCAGCCAGCAGCAGCTTTTTCAACTGGAGCTTTGCAAAGGAAGGGGGAAACGCTTTCAACCCCAACAGCAACACGTAATCTGCTTGTCATGGTGCTGTGGGCAAAATAACAAGTTCACTCACCTTATAGCTACACAGATGTCCCAGGGCCTTGTGAGAAGATCTGTTGAGAATGCAAGTTTCAGGGGGAGCACAAATGATATTTGTTGTTCCGCATTAGAATAGGTTCTGATCGAATGATCAAAATGCCTGAGCACTAAATTATCAAATGATCAAACAGATAGAGGACACTAACAGGTACATCATTATGACAATACCATTTATTTTGAAGGAAGGAATATTACTTCTAAAACCTTCTCTATAGTGTTTTCTCCAGTGGTGCCTGGTAACCCACAAGACTATTCCTACCAAACAGATGATGACAGACAGGAAGTGGAGCGGGGCTGCGGCACACGCACACATGAATGAAAGAGAAAACTGTTGGCCGCTGAACGCGGGACGCGGGGCGGGGGGTGGGGGGGGAGTAGGGGGGAGTAGGGGGGAGTAGGGGGGACACACGCGAGCTGGCTCTCCCCTCTTCCGTTCGAGAGCGCTCCCTCGTCACATGGGAGGATAATTACCTGCAGCCTCGCGCCACTGATGGAGGGGCCGTCTCTGTGCGTCCGCGGGAAGCGTGCGTACGCGTCGCGTTCTGCCTGGTGACACAGCGACAATGGGGCCCCGTCTGGAACGTTTGGGGGCCCCAGCCCTCAGGGAGGACAGATGGAGCCCGGGTTTGGGATTGGACCACATTAGCATGAGAAAAGAGGAGCAGAAAGAGAGAGGGTGGGGGAGCACAGTAGAGACCCCCCTCGCCCGCCCGCTCCCCTCTTTTCTCCCCTGTTACATTAGAGAGAGGGAGAGGGGGGAGGCCTCCTCTAACCCAACTGAAGCTGTTGTGCAGCAGTAAATTGGTGCACAATGGGAGACATGGTGTCAAGCTGTCGCCACGTGTGAGAGACACTCCATTCACGGCACACTGGAAGACAACAAAAGAAAGGAGAGCCAGAGAGCCCTCAACAGGACAACGACCAACATCCTCTTCTTCAGCCATACTCTCTCAACAGATGAAGAGCGCTCAATATTGTGAATTCATTAACATTCATTCACGTGTGTTTGATACTGTACATGCTTGGGTTAGGCACATAGTCAGCTACTGATTTAGACACAGAGAGGTTCATACTGACACTGTGTTTAAGTTTTCCCACAATTAAGTTCATGTTTGTACAAGTGTCTCTTATTTACACTATGATTGAGACTAAGACTGTGAGAAACTAATTCTGGTCGTGTTGGGTTGGAATGCCCCCGGTTAAACCGCAACACTGAAATTAAATGTGAAAATAGAATCCGAGCAAGCAAGAAATACACTGCGAAGTAAAACATCTCAACTTTTCTGTACACGGAGTGAAACTATGTCTCCCCCTAGCGGGTATTGAGACAAACTGCAGGTCTTAGGAGCTGACGACGATAAAGTGTAATAAGTGGATTGAAACTGATTTTTTTTTAGTGTATGCGGTAAACCCCAGATTCATTGCGTTCTTATCACAGATACCTAAAAGTGGATAAAGAAAGTTTATATCTGCGCCTCCAATTTAAAAGTAGTTTAGGTCTACTTGTTTCCAAAGT
This sequence comes from Osmerus eperlanus, assembly GCF_963692335.1. Taxonomy (NCBI): domain Eukaryota; kingdom Metazoa; phylum Chordata; class Actinopteri; order Osmeriformes; family Osmeridae; genus Osmerus; species Osmerus eperlanus. Next base: position 11,195,691 of record NC_085036.1, read on the forward strand.
CAGCTTGCCGTTGAAGTGACAAGACTGCATGGGAACTAACTGAGTTTCCCATGTGGTCAAATGGAAACTTTGAAAAAGGTGTTGACATGAGAACGGATGACATGCCAACACGTTCACGCTTTCCTGAATGAGAATAGGGCAATAAAAGCTCCATAATCTCACGCCTAAACGGTGTGATTTAATCCTTTCATTTGAATCAGCTTCTTTGATCCCCCCTCGTCACAGATATCGGCGCGTGTCAATTGTATGCTTCAACATTTACATGCTCGTGCCAGAATAGGTGTTGAGTTTAAATTACAATGTGTTTCCAGCCATGCCATTCATTCCCCACGTTCTGAGCACATCTTAGGAATTTCTCCAAGCAGATAAGAGTCGTACTCAAGGTTGTGATTATACACCGCAGCCCAATCATAATGGTGCGTCACTATTGTTGATCATTGATTGGTATGTTTGTGGTCGCGTGATAAGCTATTAAGATTTTACCAAGAGTCATGATTTAAACATATGGAAGGATTTATTGTGTACTCCAACAGACAACATGAACATTAGAGAATTCACATATAAATTAGTGTGCAAAAGAATGACAAGAGAACTAAACGTTACACAGTAGCCTACACGTCATGGTGCATGTTATATATAGCTTAATCTACAATATTTACAATATTTAATAAATGCAATTCTGTGTGGCACAGTGGTAATTGTATGGCAGAAAGGAACCTTGTGTTCACAACACTTTGTAATTGGTGTCCTTCATGTCCATCTCTGTCAGAGGAAAACTGTGTGGCAGCCTGGCTTTCAAGCAAGTGAAGCCATTTTAAATATTATAATAATGTGTAATTATCAATATTGTGTGCAATCAGGGCCAAGGTCTCCACACAGCCTGGCTGGCTGAGAGGCTCTGGGCCTTTGAGATAGCTTGGCTCTGGGACTGGTGATGATAGAGAACATTGGCATCCCTTTGTTGGGGTGACTGATGATGGTTCCTGTTGAGGCCACAAACCTGCTGTGGGTACCCAGAATCCTGCATCTTCATCTTAGGTTTGGACGGAGGGCTCTTCATGCTGGTCAGAATATCAGATGGGTGAACTGGAGCTCTGACACCCACAACAGCCTGGCTAACAAGATGACCAGCAAGAGGTGAGTTGAGCAATCCCTTTCCTTCAGGGCCCAGGAACCGCGCAGCTCTCTGCAGGCAGGTGGAGAACCCATCTTTAGAGGAATGTCGTCCAACTTCCACCTTTTTTCTGTCCACATCACCAGTGTTCTTCAGGAAGAGAGCCGTTTGTTCTAGGATCTCAGCTTTCTCCACTCTACGCTGATACTGACCCTGAGGAGGAGAAGAACACAGGTAAATGTACAGTTCTGCCACCAGGAAGTGTCTACAGCTGTGTGCTACTTTAAGAGATTCAGTGGGGGGAAGTTGTGAGACTCGAGGTGGTTTACCTGCTGTGGTTCTTTCAGCAGCAGGGCTGTCAGACGCTCCAGACTGTGGTTTATTCTCTCCCTGCGTCGTCTCTCTACCTGAGGCTTGAGAAGCTGCGGGAGATAAGAGATTGTCAGTGGGAGGTCACATAAGGATCTCTGTTGACAGCCAGCATCAATAGCAGATACACTGTGTGCGTTATTATTTTAGAGGACATATTTTATATGCCATTACTGTGGTAGACATTGTCTTTTTGAAGGCTATGGCGCATGTTGTTAGTCATAAAGTATGCATTGGTATTGGCATGAAAATGTAAAATGTAATCACATATTGCAGCATATACATACAGTTAAGAGGCAATCTATATTGATGCTGTAAGGGATTCTTACCTTTCTGTCCATGTTCGTGCTCACTGTTCCACCAGGGTTGCTCTGCTCTGTAATAGCGTTATCAATAATCACAAGATTGTTGAAGTTATTGGCTGTATCCACAAGTTGAAATTGATGACGAATAGTTGTCTTGTGTGCACTGTCAGTTGGTCAAATACATTTGTGAATGGGACGTTCTTCTTGTTCGGTGTCTTTTAAAGGCCACAAAGTTTGAAAGAGACTCTGAGCTCCTCCCATCTTGGGATGTAACCAATACTGGATGCGTTGTCTATACAGACAACTTTGAAAGACTTCCCACTTTTGACAACTCTATAAAATACAGGCGCTACAGATTGAAGATGTACAAGTCTAAACCATCGCCCAGAAGTCTAAAAACGTGAAATCACATCAAGACAGGTAAACCAAATCAAGTGAAGTTAACATGGCACTTGATGAAATCATGTATAAAAACGTAGAGGGATAGAGTGGCTGTGGAGGGAGATCAAAGAGTCCCCCCACTCCCGCGCCAACAACAATCAGACACCCAGCAGTCACAAACGGCACGCTTATTGTAATGGCCCGTGTGTGATGGTGTCGAGAAGGAACAACTGCGAGCTCTTCCCCAAATGTGTCACAGACGTGTGAATATAAAAAGGTGACAACCAGAGGATTCTAAAGTCATTGCCCAACAGGGACTCAAGTTGCCCAAATGGCACGCGCAAAAAGGTCTGGAGAAGTGCTATTTTGAAAGTGGAAATTGAGAACGCCACTAAATCTTACAGGAACCCTAAATGAAACCTGTATAAATAACATTTGTTTAAAAAAAATTACACATGCGATTTCCTGTTGACTTCGTTTGAATGACAAAAGTGGTCATTCGTTTTGAAAGACTCGACAGCGTCATTCGTTTTGCCTTTCTTTCAGAGATACAATTACTTAGATTGTGCATCGATTTGGGGTCGATATACCTGGAAACGGCTCCCCTTTGCACAACCAGTGTCTCATATGTGTGTACGTTTATGTATGCCTGTTTTCCCAGTAAATATCAATTAATGTTAGCATCTGTTGGGGCTGAGATTTCGTCTATAGTCAGATTGAGAATAATGATGTGTCTGTTTGAACTAACTGGACATGCCTAAAACGACTCTGCATTTGCTTTTGTTAAATACAAATTTAATGGATGGAGAGAGCACAGGTCTATATGTGTGTCCGTCAAATACGCAGTAAAATTGCGGAAACACAGTCCCGTGGACAAGTGTGAAACCGGTCACAAGGCCACGCGTGAGGAGAGGTGTGAGAATGAGCCGGACAGGCTTCCTCCCGTTTGACACCGGAGTCTGAAACTGTTGCCATTAAAGAAAGCGTGGCAATTGTGGGCCCTCGCTTTTACATACAAAAAGTATGCGGCCTATATGCCACGCGATGACAATGGTTGTCCAGGAGCGTGCCTTTTGCACATTTTACGCATAGACCTAATATGCATTCATAAAGTATGTCTTGAACGAGATAAACTTATATGATTAATGGAATAATATTTTAATACACTGTGTTAAAGAGGTCAACGTGTGAGTGAAAATAAACTGGGGAACCAACCAAAACTCCCACGACATCAGAGGCGGCTGCTTAGCCTACATTTATTGCGCCTTGGTACAAATTTTAACAGGTACTAGAGAACTGATTGCAGTCCCATTTCCCAAGGGAAAGGGCCCAGTACATTTTCCCAGCCTGGCACATCATGGACCATATATTCAGACCAGAATGTCGGTCTATTATCAACCATAGCGTTTAATGAACATTGTCATGTTCGAGGAACTGGAGGTGCACATTGGAAAGTGTTGGAAGTCGAAAAGAAGGAAGACCTATACAAATTAAATTTTAGACGGAATGTGGACGCTATTTATATTTTTGGAAGTTGTTTAATTTTTCAGCAATTTATTTGGTCAAATATATCGTTGTTGCTAATTCCCTTTGCAGTCTGTAGAGCTAGTAAATGTTCTCAAGTATTTGATGGTTATTTTACAACCATCCAACGTCTATGTCCACAAAAGGCGTAAGTTCAAAGAAATGACCCCAACTCTTCCTTTAAGCCCTGCGGTGTGGAAAAATGGCTCCCACGGAGACCTTTCTTTCATCTTCCGGCACGCGACTTAACACCTACAGGTGCGAAAGTACCGGCAATGCATGTTTGACATTTGCAAGTGTGCTGACACTGAAAAACGGCACGTGCTGACAAATGTATGTTAATATCCTACCAACACAAGTATGCATACAAAATCAAGACACAAACGTCATGAGGTATGTTTTTATTTTTCTTTAGCTTAAAAAAATGTAAACATATAAATTAACGTGCAAAAAATATATAAGATAAATATAACAGTGATGTGCCAACAAGGTATACAGTGTATCTGTTTTGTTCAGATTGCCAACATATTTATACAATATTTACATGTTTTACATTTGCTGCTCAGTACAGTATTGCAATCACTGCAAATCAATGAATCATCAGAGTCTAGTGTTTACAACACTAGATACAGAAAACAGAAAAAAGACTTCCTTAGCAGTCTTCAGAGAGATATATGTGGAATTGCATGAAGGCTTTCAGCCATTTGAATTCAAGTTCAGTATCAGTCCAGTATTGTGTGCGATCAGGGCCAAGGTCTCCACACAGCCTGGCTGGCTGAGAGGCTCTGGGCCTTTGAGATAGCTTGGCTCTGGGACTGGTGATGATAGAGAACATTGGCATCCCTTTGTTGGGGTGACTGATGATGGTTCCTGTTGAGGCCACAAACCTGCTGTGGGTACCCAGAATCCTGCATCTTCATCTTAGGTTTGGACGGAGGGCTCTTCATGCTGGTCAGAATATCAGATGGGTGAACTGGAGCTCTGACACCCACAACAGCCTGGCTAACAAGATGACCAGCAAGAGGTGAATTGAGCAATCCCTTTCCTTCAGGGCCCAGGAACCGTGCAGCTCTCTGCAGGCAGGTGGAGAACCCATCTTTAAAGGAATGTTGTCCAACTTCCACCTTCTTTCTGTCCACATCACCAGTGTTCTTCAGGAAGAGAACCGTGTGTTCTAGGATCTCAGCTTTCTCCACTCTACGCTGATACTGACCCTGAGGAAGAGGAGAACAGAAGTAAATGTACAGTTCTGCAGCCAGGAATTGTGCTACTTTAAGAGAGTCAGCGTGGGGAAGGTGTGAGTGAGACTCGAGGTGGTTTACCTGCTGTGGTTCTTTCAGCAGCAGGGCTGTCAGACGCTCCAGACTGTGCTTGATTCTCTCCCTGCGTCGTCTCTCCACCTGAGGCTTGAGAAGCTATGAGAGATGAAAGAGATTGTCAGTGGGAGGTCACACTTGACACTTGTCGTTGTTGATAGCCACCAAATTAAACTGAATCTGGTGTCTCTCAAACGTCCATTTTCGGTATATAACCAAAATTAACTGTATTGAATTTCAAACGGTCAAAATAAAATCTTACCTTTTTGCAAATTTTCGCTGTCTCAGATTTGTGAAGTTTCATTGTAATATCCATACTTATAGTTCCCAAGTCGTTTTGCATTTAGTTTCACTTTTTCACCAGGGAACGTTAATAATACAATCAACAAGAACGTCAGGGTAAGCACACAGAAGATGTGGTGTGCTGAATGTGACGTCTCAGTTCTCAGAACCGTTTTAACTCCGTGGTCGCAGGTGTGAGACCACTCTGCTCCTCCCCTCAGCAGATAACCAATCCCTGCGCCGCGCGCAACTGTCCTTGAGGGGCACTGTAAATATTCGACAAATGAATAAATGCATGTTACTATTAACCTCATATTTAATTATAGTTTGAGTAAATTGACATGGCATGACTTAAACATTACATAGTTTTATGTCTTATTGTGCGTGGGTGTTTTTTCAACATGATTGGTAGATCATCAACTAGAACCACCATCTTCAAAAGTTATGAGTGTGAGAAGTTTAAGGCAAGGAATAATTTGAATAATATTTCTGGTCATTTATTTTAGTTTAAAAGTTCTTGTTTCATTACTTGTACATCAAAGGCCACTGCATGGTGAGTTAGAACGTTTGCAACCTATCACTCCCATAGTAAACGGCACGTGCTACAGAGTGAACTGGCACGTGTATTGTAATTAGAAATGAGGTGTTAACAGACAAATGCGATTGTTTCCTCTCACTTAAGGAGACAAGTCTAAAGACAAGCATAATCGAAAAAACGTTATTTAGTTAAACATTTAGGCTGCGGCATAACTATTTCTGAGAATCTCGCTTGCATGAGCATCTAAACGTGTGCTTATTGCAAGTTGATAAGAACTTTTGCTAAGTCTAAAGACACAAACCTGGCACGCGAGACGCTCAGACAGCCCCATGATAACAGGAAATAATTCAGTTGGCATATCTTACGCATCGACTCAAACTTTTACTCTTGGTTTTATTTGTATATTCGTTTATCAGTGTAATGCATCTTGGAAGTTGTTAAATACATTTGGCAAACTGCGTAAAATATGGTTGCAATAAGCATTGTGTAAATCTCTATAAATTAAATTAGACTGGTCTCGTTGTTTATACATACAGTAGGCTAGGGCTACATATTTGCCATGCGTCTAGCCTGATATTTATCTTAGCAACTGTGAGGAATCGTGATTGCAAATCTCACGTTTAACTCACTAGTTTGTGTGAAGCTGAGAACCAATGCTTCCAGACACACTTCACTACACGATGTATAAAATCTAACAGGTAATAAACTGCAAATGTATTCTATATGGTCCCTGTTCTCATGGGAAACTCTACAGAGACCTTCTCCCACTGCTACATCTTACATGCGTGGAGTCCTTGCGTAGGCCTAAATAAGTAAAATTTTACATTTAGGCTAATTCATTTTGCTGACGCTTTCATCCAAAGTAATGTATTATATTTCGGTGGAGGGAGGTCACGGAATACTCTGTATTTACTCCAAACGCTATGGGTATTAAGCAATAGAGGAATAAACAATCTTTGGTATTTTCTTTCACTTAAAAATATCTTCATCTTCAAAATATCCTTCATTACTCATTTAAGACACTGCACTGACACTGTTCATTTGCAGCCTTTCACTCCCATAGCAAACGGCACGTGCTGAGGAGAGAACTGGCACGCGTATTGTAATTAGAGTGAGGTGTTGGCAGCCGACAACTACGATTTCCTCTCACATACGGGGACGCACCTACAGACTTGCATGGTTGAACAAACATTCATTTAGTTAAACATTTTGGCAGTGACACAAAATAAATTCCACTTAGAATGATGTAATGAACTCTATGAGAATTGGTGGAAATGTGTTTATTCATTGAAACGGTAAACCTGATGGTATTTTTTGTAGGCATTGTTTTCATTTCAACGTGTGAATCTGGGAAGACGTTTTCCAGACACCCTTTCCTAAATTGTATTCACATTTTACAGGTAATAAACTGCAAATGTTGTCTCAGGGGTCTCTGTTCTCATGGGAACATTTTACGAAACCATCTCCCACTGTTGCACCTAAATCTAAATGGCCCAAATCTTTGGTTAATTCGTTTAAAAAATCAATAACTCCACTCGAAAGATTTGATAGGCCATGTGGAACACTCAAAGAACTTGATAATATTACAGAAAGTAGGTCGTGTAAAGAAGTTTCAATACAAGTGACAGAGTATATGAACCGCATTTTTGACTACTGTTGTTTGAATAAAGTAGCCTGCTTTGAAGCTCCGTGTTGCTAAAGTCCGGGTAACATAAAGATCACACCTGCTTACCGAGTAGGCACGCGTGTGACACAAGGCCACTGTTATTCCAGACATTACCAATAAGGTGTTGTTGTTAGGCAGCTGACAAACGGCAAACACCCCTGTGGGTGACCAAACGCACTGGATTTACGCATAAGGCCACGCGCAAGGGAGAGGTGAGAGTGTATTACATCGGACAGACATCCGGCCGTTCCACACCGGGGTGTGAAAAGGTAACTTACGAACAATATATAATGACCAACGTGGACCTCGTTAATAAACAGTTGAACTGGGGACCAAGTGCACTGACAAAAGTCGGATGTTAGGTGTGCATTTATTGTATTTTACGCATGGACTTCACTACAGTCTACTCCCCATGACGCACAATGAAAAGTCAAGAGACACAAAACTGGCACGCGTACTGTTATCAGAAGGGAGGCGTGAAAAATAGCAGCCAACTGCCTGAAATAAAACACATCAAACTTTTTCTATGGGTTTAATTTAGCCTATTCATTATGAATAATAAACTGAATATAATTTAAATATAATTGTAATTCAACACATTAAATAGGTAGCCTACATTTTATGAGTTTTGCAAGTTGTAAAATAGGTTTAGCAAACAGGGTTAAATATGGTTAGAATAAACATAGGCTAATTTAGATGTTCAAATCTCAATAAACAAAATTGTATTGGACTGGTATCGCTATAGGCTACTGTCTATGAACTAATTGAAAAGTCCAGACAGATATTTGCATAAAATGTATCTTAATAAAATGTCACCTGTGAGAAATCGTGACAGCAGTCCTTATAACCCCTACGTGTATTCGTTTTACAGTTTAAGTCGTGCGTGTGAACCTGAGAACCACTGGCTTCCAGACACCCTTTACCAAACGATGTACAAATTCTAACAGGTAATAAACTGCAAATTCTACATGGTCCCTGTTCCCATGGGAAAATCTCCTGAGACTATCTCACACTGTTACACTTATCTTGCATGCCTGGATGCCTTGCTTAAATCAGTTATTTACATTTTAAATTCATCAGGCACTTTTATTCAAAACGACTTAGGCCTATAGTGCACATAGAAAGTTCATCAGAAGATCAAGTATCAGAAGTTCATAGAACATAATTACAGTCTGTATTGTAGGAGTGGGGGGTGGACAATGCAACGCGGTGCTGAGAAAATGATCATGTACATTAATCAGTGATTTAAATGAGACATTGAACCCCATTGTCTGTCAGTCTGGAATAAACTAATATTCAGTAGAGGAGCCACACTGCTGTTTGGTTGAAATGTCGCTCTGTAGAGCATTGTTGCTGAATGCCGTGTAATTTAAAGTTCAAAAGGTGTTGTTGTGCAACAGCACAAGTTTTCCCCTGCTCACCAAGCATGGGCACGCACTTGCGAGAAGGAGCACGGGTGTTCCAGCACAAAAGGCTGTCACTTCTAAGTGTGACGAAATGCACAGAAAACAGTGGGAATGCGGTCGTTACTCGGAGTTGAGTTTTTTATTATGTCATAGACGTGCTTAACAGATAACACTTGGTGATTCACCATTGTAATTAATTGTCCTTGTTGGGTGTAAGTGCGGGGTAGACGTGCGGGTGTGGGAACGAGCGCACTTCACGGTAACGACACTTCTATGAGGTGAGTAGCCTACTGTTTCAATTCTAACAGGTAATAAATAACAACGTGTGTCTCCAAATGAGGTCGCAAGACAATTGTCAGCCTGTCTCTTCAGAGGTATGACATCATCACTTTTTCATTTTGAAAACGCTTTATATTGTTCAGAAGGGGTCAATAGTAAAAAAAAAAAAAAAAAAAACGCCTATACCGGAGTCGGTTGTGCGTTACGGTTGGGGGACATTAGGTGTCTGTGTGACGCTATCGTGATCCCAAAAAACAATGGGTCTATAAACATAAGCATATAAGGTTATTTAAGAACCATTCATAGGGACGGCCGTTTATGATGCTTGTTTGCTCTGCTTTATTCACATCATTGTGTACGGGCCAAAAGGGATTGCCCGGGGCAAATTCTACCATCAACAGACCTTTCTCGCAAACCTTTTCACAGAACAAGATGTTCAGAACACAAGTGTACACTTAGACATTATTTACGTTCTCTAATTCATCCTGCTGGGTATATAAGGCACAGTTGTTGAATACTGTTGATCATGCGCAAATTGACACTTCTGTGGATTGCATATATTTTTTAAGACGCATGTGTTCACGCTAACGTGATGGTTAACTCTGACACTTGCTTTTGGTTTAGACGTCTCTGTTCCCACGAGACAACCTGTGACATGACGCTTACACATTTGTCTATAGACAAATGCAAACGTGTATGGGGTGGAGGGTCGTGAGAAGTGGCAAGAACCAGATACACAAATGCCCTGTTCCAGTGAGTGTGAAGACACACCCACTACCTAAAAAAGTCGAAACCAAATTGCCCATATATTTGCACAAACCCATAAATGGTTTACTACTCAAATGCACTCATAATGGTATAAACACATTATTCAATTACAAATGTCAAACAGAGGTCAACATGCCGAATCATTCAAAAAAATATAATTCATATGTCTATGTGAGGACACTCCTAGCTGTCTGAAATATTAATATTTTCTCCGCTGTAATCACAGAAAGTAGCCTAAAAGGATTTGGGGATTTTTTGTCTATATTAGCATTACTGGTGTGAAAAATAGGGCAAGGACAGGAGCAGCAAGTGATTATTGAATTATATGCTTTCATTTTGGTAATAGTTTCCTAGATCTAATCTCCAGCAGTCATCCATTTGGTGTCAGTTAACACATGTTGCATACGTCATTGACACATTTAAACCAATGAGGAATGACCTCTCTGACCCTATATATGCTCTCTATCTCCGCTTTCAGCAAACTTTTCGCTGCCTGAGGATTGCATTGTTGTCGATGAGCTTGGATAATTCATTGTCTGTTTTGTTTGTTTCTATTTTTGATGACCAAAGTGGATGACCATTTGGGATCTAAAATGAGTAGGCCAGATCGTCTAAAAAGGGTAAGTGAAAGGCCTAGATGAATCACGACGTGTATGTTACATGTGTTTGTGTCTGAAGATTCATTCTGTAATATTTAAAATGATGACTTTTCAGGTTCTAAAACCGGTGATCGAAAAGAAGAGGCGAGACAGAATAAACCGACGTTTAGATGAGCTTCGGACAATCTTGTTAAGCAACACCTCAGACATGGTACAATAATTTACAACTTTTGCATTAATGACTGTTTGTAGAATATTCTACTATGTTGTATAGCCTATCTGTTTTCTTTTATTGATATATGGTAAATTGATTCTTGTCAATATGCAATAGTCACTGATAATTTTCTTCTCTCCCAGCGGCTAAAAAATCCAAAATTGGAAAAAGCTGAAATATTAGAAATGACAGTGGATTACATACGAAGAAAAGAAAATGGAAACGAAAGCAAAGGTATAAAAATCTTCAAACATACATTTATTTTCAGAGACTGATTTTCTGCTCCCTTGATTCCAAATCAAAGTAGGCTATATTATTGTTTATAACGTTATCATGAGTGCTAATCATTTGTTTCCCTTTGTTTCTGTAACCCCCCCTTTTCCTCTCCTTCTCTGAAAACACCCACACACATTATTTTATTTGTTAATCTGCTCAATTGATTTACAAAAAAACTTGTAATCATCTTTTCTTTCCTACGCTCATATTCCATTATGGTCTGACTCTATTGATCAAACCCATCTAATTTCCCCAAAAAGATTATTCTGCTCCAGTGACTACCACTGTAACCTCTCAAAGGACATCTCACCTAAACCCCACACACAAACAACAAACACAGGCTCCCCTCAGCCCTATCTACAGCGCAGGCTTCCAGGAGTGTTTATCCTGTCTGGGTAACTTCATTGAGATGGTGGAACCTTCCCAGAGAGACAGTTTCATCCAGGGGCTGAAGGATCATCTCGATGCCCACAGCGCCTATCCACTCGGGTGGACGGTGAACCAGAGCTTCCCTGTGGAAGTCCAGCCCTGGGGTCCAGCAACAGAGAGGACATACTGCTTTGAGAGGCTTCAAGACAGGAAAGACAGCTCGTCAATGGGACATCCCAGAGCCAGCAGGGAGTCTTCCTTCCCCTTCATCAACACCTCTCTCTCTATGTATCCCCAACCTTTTGTAATCCACCACCCACACCCAGCCCAATCCCTCACACATCCATACCCATCTCCCCCTTATTCGGTGTCACCTCCACCCTCCCCCTGCTACTCCAGCTCACCACCACCTTTCATCACAACCCCTCCGTTCTTCTCGCTGCCCTGCCACTTTCCCTTCCCTCCGTCGCCCTCGCAGCTCTCCTCCGAGTCCTTGTCATTATCAACTCATTACACCTCTCCTCCAGTCATGCCAGTGATGACAGCAAAGCCTCCTCTTGATTCCAATGCTTCGACCCCTCTGCATCGATCTGCTCCTGTACCCGATGGCCCAGCAAGGACTCTAAGGCGGTCACTGTTTCAAATAGATCCCCAGGCAGTATGGAGACCCTGGTCTTAACATTCAAACAAGAGAGTAAGTAAAGAAAATAACTCGGTGCAAATGATAGTCTTTGGCCAGTATGACTGATGTATGTAAGAATCATAAGAATCAGATCATGAAGGATGTCTTAATGTCTGTCTTTTGATGTGTAACTTTTCACTGTCACTTTAACTAGACTGTAAGCAAACAGAAATTGCATGTGTTTTTATGTTGTATGAAGTTGTGCTTAACATTCCTTTTTCTAAATTATATGCAAAACTTTGTACATATGTTATATATTTATATTCTGTCATGACCAAAGTCTTGTAAATAAACTATGATATAATTTTGCTATCCTGTATTATTTTGTCAGTGCTCATTAATAATGTTCACAGCAAAAGAGATTATTTTAAGAAAGTTTACTTCAGTCAGTAAATTTATATCAGAAAGTTCAAATCAGAAACTCTTTCAAAGGGTTCATGGTATTTGTTTTGTTACCCCTAGTTATTTAGCCTATTATAACTTAATGTTTAGACATGACCAAGAGTGTTATAATGTTGCTCCAGTCGTTATTAGTCGTAGAATTTGAGGTCAGTAGGCTAAGAGGTAGAAATTATATTGTTCGCCTCTGAACAATGTCAAACAAAAAAATAATCTAAAGACACTGGACTACAGAGTAAAACTACATGTCCCATCAACACATGCGATTTTCCACCTTACCACATGTCCAAACTAGGGTGAGGGGCAGAGGTTAACGTATGAGTGTTTGTACTACCCATTGCTTCTGAAACATGATCTCGGTGGCAATCCGTAGTTACTAAAGGGTCGTAGATGTTGTAAATAATGAGAGGGAACATACTGAACCGTCACCAAATGGACAGACGACCCGAAAATTATTTCAAGCAGGCAAATCGATGGATAGCTATATGTATGCTAAACAGGGCCTAGGAACATGAGCCAGCCCAAACGTGTCTCTGATTGGTAGATTTCATGGGCACTGGCTGAAACTCTTTACCTCATTGGTTATATAGTCGATCAGTCTCAGTGTTGCTTCAACGCTGAAGATAAATTAACCCTTGGAATCTCCAACCTGCGCGAGATTGAGCTGTTGAGCTAGAAGTTACCACACTGAAGACGGACTATAGTTTGGAGCACTGGACAAGCCAAACATTCCTTTATAATACGCACGGCGCATCTCTCTCTTTTTGTATAAGTCCCCTCCCCATGTGATTAACTCATTTAGTGCTAGTAAATTTGAAAAAATTAACGCAATCGACGAAGCCGATGCTGGGGGAGGCATCTGTAACTCGGGAGGGAGTGTGGCTGTGACAGTTCTGCTTCACCAGAAGGCGGGGAGAACGGTGTTGTGTTGATGGTGAGTATACACAGTTGAATGTAACACTAGCCAAATAGCAGTTTTAGTTTATGTCCTGTGACTTCTGTTTGTCTTCGCTGAGACACAGCTCAGTATCTTAGACCGCATGAATTCTGGAAATTACGTTGAAATAGATTGATGGCAAAACAGCGCTAATCATAGCTAGCATAATATATAGCAGCGTTATTATTATTGAGAAAACGAGTTCTCGAGCAGTGCTGTGAGGAGGTAGAATCACTTCAGTCTGTTTTCTTCATTGTATCGTTGCTTTGACTGGTGCATGACGTTCATTCAACGTTTGCCTTCCGCCGTAACAGATGAACTTTCTAATCATGTATTATTGGCTGACCCTTAGATAATTATTCATAAATAATTATTTTCGGTTGGATTGCATAATGTGATTGTTTTATCAAGGTACATGATTGCATTTATACAAAAAATAAGTTCATAAAGATAACACGTTTTTTGTGTGTATGTAGTTTCAGATCCATAGAGGCTTCCATGTCTGCACCAAATGTTTTGAGTGAAAGATGATCGAGATGTCGGTTGATAAAGAAACTGTCACAACTGGAAGTACGAAGGCAAACTCTACACCAACTCTGCAACTCCAGCAACTCTCAGAATGCACCGGAAGCTACAACAATGCCTCCACAATGACAGAAGTCTCCCTGGCCAACTCTGGCATCACTGATGGTGCGTCCGCCAGTCCAACTGGGCTAGCCGGTGGAATCCAAAAGAAGCAAACCAGCCCTGCTGACTCCCACAACCAGGCAGAAAATGTTGGGGTCAGAGTGAACGAGAAGCCTCTCAACACCCATAACGGTTTGCAGCAGCCCAAACAACAACAGCAACAACAACCACAGAAACTATCAAAGCGTCGCAGCACATCTACCACAGGCTTCAAGCATCCACCATCTGGTAAGAGACGAAGGCGTGCCAACTCCGAAAGCGACTCTGTCCTTCCCACAAATTTCCTTCTGGGTGGCAACATCTTCGACCCACTGAACCTCAACAGCCTGCTGGACGAGGAGGTGAACAGGGCGCTGAATGCAGAGACCCCCAAATCCTCCCCCCTGCCAGCCAAGAGCAGGGACCCTGTGGAGATCCTCATACCCAGAGACATCACAGACCCGCTCAACCTCAACAGCGGGATGACCAGCACCAGCTTCCTGGTGTCACCGTTCAAGAGACGGAGACACCGGCACAGGCACCACGGAGGAGGAGGAGGGGGAGTGGGAGGAGGGGGAGTGGGAGGAGGGGGAGTGGGAGGGGGAGGGGGGGGCTCGGCTGGGCCCGGGAGCACATCAGCCCCCCATCTGGATGCGTCCGACTCGGAGAGAGCTAGTGACGTTAACACCGGTACTTCCTCGCTGCCCTCGAGTAGCTCCGCCCCTGCCTCAGAAGTTGCCCTCAAAGGAAGCAGCGCGCTGTCCAGTGTCCCAGGGTCCTCCCTTTGCGACGATGAGCCCAAACCCTCCATCTGCAAGGAGGAGGCGGTGCTCCCCGTGTCGAACCACCCGTCCCAGCCTCGCGGACCCGAGGAGCCCTGCACCGTGACAGGTGGCCCGAACCAGCACACGAGCCGCCCGCGCAAGCGCAGGCGCAATTCCGGCAAAACCGAGCCCCCTTTTGCACAGTCCACTCCGGTGGGCAAGCCTTCCACCGAGGATAGGAGCAGAGGTGCTGCCACAGGAAGGAGTATTCAGACCTTCCACACCCCAGTGACGGGTTCCAAACCTGGGCCGGGAGGCCGGCACCAGCGGAAACAGCAGCAGCATCCGCAGCAACAAAGGATGAAGTTCCAGTATGGGAACTACAGCCAGTACTATGGCTACCGCAACCCGGGCTTCAGCGAGGACCCGAGGTTCCGAGTGCTGCGTCCAGAGTGGTTTCAGGGAAAGGAGGTGCTGGACCTGGGCTGCAACACCGGGCAGCTGACTCTGTGTATCGCTAAGAAGCTCCGTCCAGCCCGCATCCTAGGCCTGGACATTGACGGGGCGCTGGTGCACGCCGCCCGCCAGAACATCAGACACTACCTGTCAGAGATGAAGGCCCAGGAGGCGCGGCACGCTGCGGGGGCGGAGCGGCCTGCGGGACAGGAAGGGGAGGGAGAGAGCAAGGAGCAGGAAGAGGAGAACCGAACCGGAAGAGGGATCCAGAGAGACCTACAAAATAGGGACAAACTGAATCCGGGAGAAGCTACAGCTGAGAATGGAGATGCCGTGGGAAGGGTGGAGAGAGAAAGCGTCTCGACTGAACCCGCCGATCAGGGCGAGCCCTGCCCTGCCCCCGACGGAGGACGGGAGGAGAGGAGAGCAGGGAGGGCGGAGCATGGAGACTCGGATGGAGCTCCCGTGGATCCTCTGGGGAAGCGCTCCTTCCCTGTGTCCCTCCGGATCTCCAGAGGACCCATAGCAGCACCTCCACTGCCAGAAAACCCCCCCATGCCTCCCGGGGACTTCCCTGCAAACGTCTCCTTTGTCAAGGTTAGTGGGTGTACTTTAGCATTTGTCCAAGGATTGAACAAACTGCAGGCAGAATGTGTTGGTTTGGCTAACCTGTCTCTCTCTCTCTCTCTCTCTCTCCCTTGTGTGACCTGCAGGCTAACTATGTCTTGGAGAGCGACGCGCTGCTGGAGACCCAGCGGCCGGAGTATGACATCATCCTGTGCCTAAGCGTCACCAAGTGGGTTCACCTGAACTGGGGAGACAGCGGTCTCAAACGACTCTTCCACCGAGTCTACAGACACCTGCGCCCAGGAGGCAGGTTCATACTGGAGCCTCAGCCTTGGGACACCTACGGCAAGAGAAAGAAGCTCTCGGTAAGAGACCAGGGTCGGACAGCACCAAAACAACAAATTCCTACTTGCGCGAGTAGGCACAACATTTCTGAGAACAGTACTTGCCGCAAATTTTAGTCCAATCTTTAGACCATGCAGATTTTCGAAAGAAGGATAGCTATATTTGACTATATAGTATGAACTATATCTTTTGAAGTTTGTTGAGAGCTCTAGTGTGAAGGAGAATAAAGTTGTTGTTTTTATATTGAGTACAAAGTACATTGTTGGGCTTAACACAAAATGTAATCTCAATGTTACAGGATAGCATTTTTCGGAATTACCACGGCATCTGCCTGAGACCAGACCAGTTCTCAACGTACTTGATTAGTGAAGTGGGATTCTCAAGCTATGAGCTAATTGGGACACCCAAGAGTTCCTCAAAAGGTAAGCTGCACCTGTGAATGAAGGTCACAATGAAAATCAATGAATGTCTGGCATCTCAATTTATATTCCCCTTTTTATGGTTTACTTTTTCTACAGGTTTTGAGAGGCCAATTTACTTGTTTTATAAATGACCGGTTGGTCTGGAAGGTAACCCTTGGAGTACCTTTGTACTCCAGAACAAGCCAAGCCGCCTGCCTTCATTATCCATCTGCAAGCATGTCTTGGAACACTAGACAGTTTTAAACCTTGAGCTTCTTAAAATGTGTGTCTGGTGAACATTGATACATTTGAGACATATCTCAAGACCTCAACAGAGGCCATGACAGATGACGACCATGAAGTGGACAACCTGGAGGACGGGAAACTCAATTAGGACCCAACTCTTTCTGTGACAAACACAGGCATTGTGTTCTAGGTCCTCAACTACTGTTTGGACTGTTGTTCAGTCAAAGACTTTTCTTCACTGTGTTTTAACCGAATTTGGATGGTTGTCAATGTATCAAGGCTTGGCTTTGAATCTTTTGAAGGGAACCAAAAACCCAATGTGATTAACCCACAGTCATAGAAGACCAGCGTGTTTAGACCCACATGTCTGCGTAGAGTTCCTCTTTGGCTTAACTGACTACGAAACCTGCCCTAAATCATTTGTTTCAATGTGACCTTAGGCCCTGTTAGGTTTTCCAATGTCTTAACCACACGTGGCTCCCCCCCTGCTTCTCTCTGTCTCTTGCTTCGCGGTAGATTCAAGTACACTTTCCAGGAGGCTCTAGGCTCTGAGGTTGGAGGGGAGGGAAGGGATTCTCTTTAAGGTTGTGTCATGTGACTGGCCTTTTATATATATATTCTTTGACTTTTGTTAATGTTCAGATGACAATGTTTTTGTTACTATTTTTCTTAGTGTGAGATGTTGTTTTGAAATTTGATGCCAACTAATACAGAGCAACAAGTGGTTTTGACTTGGATTGAACTTCACTTCATCCAGCTTCGCTCTACCCCATAAATCAGTCCATGATTTCTTTGTACACTTTTTTTGTACACTTTATTTTCGTGTTTGTTTGATTTTCCTGTGACAAGCAGAAGAGCAGCAATGCTGGGACTCTAGGTCTAATTTTCTCAATGTCTTTTCAAAAATAAATACATATTCTGTTATTCTGACTGTGGTCATTACATGAAGGACCAATCAGCCTCCTCACAACTTCCTTGGCAAAGACAATCTGATTGAATTCAAATTCAAACCAACCCAGACAAACAAGATATGGCCATGCCTGGATTATTTAGTTCAGTGTTGGCCAATTAGGGAAATTAATGTAACAGTGTTTTTGGGGGCTATCAGATCGACCAAAGTGAATATTTTAAACATGTAATGCAGCATTTTTGCCATCAATACATGTTGCAAAGCATGTATTGTCAAAAGTCTTGCCATATCTTGGAATGAACGGTGGACATGACAAGTTCAGCATTAACTTAAAAGTGCTTTGTAGACTTCATGTTAGATGTTGCAATAGCACTGAAGAGAGAACTAAGAGATTGAATATTTGTCCGTATTTGTTCATATCCCTGTGATATTGTAGTTAGAGATTTTTTTTACATACTTTAAACAATTGATCAAAATGTTTTAACATTTAAATAAATGTAAATCAATTACATGTAAATGTGACACTTTGTTTCCCCAATTTTGTATGTAGCGAAATCTAAATTTAGCCTCCTGACATGGACATCGTTTTAGAAACTACAAGAGTCTTTCATGTTACGTTAAAAGCCCCCAATTTTTATTAGTAGACTTGGCATTTAGCCATCAGTAAAGAAGATGATAGACTAACGTCTCCTTCTGCCTCCTCTCCTCCTACGCCTCGTCGCCCTGGGTCTGCGCCTTCTGCGGACGGGGCGGGAGGAACGTCTTGAACGTCGTCTTCTGGGCATGTTGATGATAGATGATGATTCAAACTATACCCATTGAGCTGCTGGGGACGATTCTTATACTAATTCTGCCGTCAAAAATTCAGGCTATTGTGACGTCACGAAGACGTTTCAACAAAACTCCAGACTTTCATAATCTGACGGATATGAAAACAAGAGATGCACTTTTCGCTTGTGTCTCCCATGCATATTTCATTACACTAAACACTGAACAAGAATACAGGTAACCCTGACTGTGCTTTAAAGATTAAATGTAGCTTACTATAATAGTAAAGAAACACAAAATAATTGAATGCCCAATGAATCTAAGCCATTGACATCGTTATGGCTATCTAAGTATATGACCTTTATTTATATAGCCTAGTTGAATTTTAACATTTTAACATTATTTAACTTTATTCAAAATGAAAATGGATAACCTGAAAGGTCTATAGGCTACACTTTAAACTAATAGCGTACAATTTACAGTAATTTG
Organism: Osmerus eperlanus; assembly: GCF_963692335.1. Lineage (NCBI taxonomy): Eukaryota > Metazoa > Chordata > Actinopteri > Osmeriformes > Osmeridae > Osmerus > Osmerus eperlanus. Next base: position 11,214,727 of record NC_085036.1, read on the forward strand.
ATGTGTCCGTACCAATACAGCAACGAGAATAGTGAGGGCAGAGAGGGTTTAGTCTTTAAAAATACAATATATGCTATTTTTTATAATAACTACACCAAAAAATGATCGAGGACACACATCCAATAACAATTGTCTGCAATTGCAAAAAGTACATTTCTTGTTTTCATATCCGTCGGATTATGAGTCTGGAGTTTTGTTGAAACTTCTTCGTGACGTCACAATAGCCTGAACGTCTGGAGTTTTGTTGAAAGTATTCGTGACGTCACAATAGGCAGACTTTTTGACGGCAGAATTAGTATAAGAATCGTGCCCAGCAGCTCAATGGGTATAGTTTGAATCATCATCTATCATCAACATGCCCAGAAGACGACGATCAAGACGTTCCTCCCGCCCCGTCCGCAGAAGGCGCAGACCCAGGGCGACAAGGCGTAGGAGGAGAGGAGGCAGAAGGAGACGTTAGTGTATCATCTTCTTTACTAATGGTTAAATGCCAAGTCTACTAATAAAAATTGGGGGCTTTTAACTTGACATGAGAAAGACTTGTAGTTTCTAAAACGATGTCCATGTCATGAGGCTAAATTTAGATTTGGCTACATACAAGATTGTGGAAATGTAATTGATTTTCTTTTATTTAAATGTTAAACAGGAGTCCCCGAACTACGAGCCCTGGTGGCCGAATACGGCCCGCCCACGCATTTGGACCGGCCCCTCTGCAACTATGCCAGAGACATTTAAACAAAATATAAATATATATATAAAACAACTTTGAAAATCTTTATTTTTGCATACGTAAGTAAATGTTTTGATTCCAATAGCAATGAATATGAAAAAAGGTCATTACGATAGTAATAGGCTAATGCTCTTTTAATAGGCTATATACCAATTGATATGTATGGTGCATAACAAAATAATAAACAAATCTAGCATACTAAATATACATTTCAAATCCTAATAAAATCTCCACAATAATACTGGTAGGTATTGTGGAGATTTTATTATGATTAGGAGGGAAGCTTCTCCGGCCCATATGTAATTTTCTGTTACAGACCGATCCGGCCCCACATTAAAGAAAGGAAAATTATCTGGCCCTCGCAGAAAAAAAGTTTGGGTACCCCTGCGTTAGATCATAAGCTCATAACTTACCCCTTCAAAATACCCGCCATAAGACTAGTAGTGTTGCTAGGGCTTTTGGTCTTCCAAAATAAAACATCTGGCTTAATCTGATACACATTGCGAACGTCTTTATTTACATGATTTAGGCCTACTCAGTTGTAGTTAATTATTTTTGCCACGGCGCGGCGGTAGACTCCAGGAAATAGCAGCAGGAAATATTCCTAAACTATTTTGGTAAGTTAGAAAGTATATAAAACACGAGCACACCGAAATTTAAAGGAAGTTTCATATTGAATTTTATTTGATATGGATATGTCCTTGACATGGGCTTTTTGAGAGTGTTCATCAAGTGTGTCACGCTCTCATAACCTCTCAAAATAAATTTTAAGTTGTATTATATACTATGAACTTTTAACCGAAATATGAGCAAATACGTATTCTGTCCATTCAAGTTTGTGCATATGCTGCTGTCTTCACACACATAAGAAAAACGCCTGACACACATTTCTGTCGTTGTTATGGTGGTACTGGAAATTTGCATTTAACCCAGTTCATATCAAAGCTGTGAGTTTGGCACTGGAAAGATGTGATCCATCTGCAGCATCCTCATGATCACCCACATCATGTTCCTCCTGGGTTTAGCCTGTTTGGATGACCAGTGCTTGTCCTTGGCCTACTTTACTCAGAGGCAGGCAGTGGGGCCAGCAGAGCAGAGTCTTGAAGCAGAACAGGAGGATGGATGCTACATACTTCTCGGTGAGTGTTTGTCTAGTTTTAGATTCTGGAGGGGGTGGTAGCATTCAGGCAGCATTCTGAGTTCCACAATGCTGTCCAGCCACATAGAGAAAATATTTGTCTATGCCACTTCTTCATCACATTTCATACAAAAACTATCAACATAGAAGAGTTTGTGTGTGTGTGTGTGTGTGTCTGGTGGTCGCTCTAATACATCACTTGATGTATTACTAGGAGTGGAACATACTATAACATGTATACGTTTCAAATGATCTTTAATTAATCTCATGTTGTTTCATCTCTGGGTCCCTGTTTGTCATCTGCTAGCAAGGAATATTTCAGATGGTAGGTGGTTCGCTGAGGAGGCATGGTTAGGGGCTGAAGTTCAGCTGAGCCAGTTAGTGGGTTTGTAACCCCTCGCTCTCTCTCTCGCTGACTCTAGAGAAGGGTTATGTCATCTGATAAACAGGTCAGAAATATTAAGGTCACTTGACTTGATTAACTGTCGTTACACACGTGCATTGCGATAATGCAGAAACTTATAACGTTATGTTTATTCGCGGTATGGTTTATTCATGGTATACTTGAATGGCTTAGTAGGGATTGATTGTAGTCGCCTGCCCAGAGGCGATAAATGTGAGAGTGTTTGTTTGCACTAAGGAAGACGATATAGGTCAGGTCTATGTTAGTATCTGGTCCATTGTGATGAACAGGAATCCCCTTTCTTCCCCCTGCTCTCTGGAAAACAGGTGACCATGAGGTAAAAGCTCTGTACTGTGAATATTGGGGATCCAAGCAAGTCTATGGATTTAGTATTTTGGGGGAAAATTCATGCTTATTATGCGAATACATTTTTACTATATCTGTGTTCACATAGTACCTTAATTTTTGTTTTGTGTGTGAATGTGTGTTTGTGTGCCTGCTTGACTGTGTTTGTAAAGGTGTTTGTGTGTGTGCCTGCTTGATTGTGTATCTAAAGGTGTGTGTGTGTGAGTTATATTGTTAGCTTTAGGTTGGATCCATTCCTCTCGTCCTCACCCCAGGGAGTGAGTGTGTGTTCATCATTTAGAATTGCTTTATTGCTGCACCATTGCTCCAGCGTGGTTGGGATCTGGCATGGGGGAGGGGGGCTATGCTGGCTTTGTACAATTACAGAGCTGAAGACACACAAGTACATGTTCCCCCATAAAGCAGCCTTAAATGGTGCAGTCCATAGTCTTAAAGGAAAAGTGTACCCATAGATGAACACGCTATTTTTTTTTTACTGCAGTTCGTTTATTCCATTCAATGCTGAATGTAGAACATTGATTGACTGGATTTAGAATATTATTTTACATTTTACCTGTTGAAACAAGGGCAATGTAAAACCCTAGTGTGGGCCATGAACAATATCATATAAATATTCTTATATAAAATTCCTGATCCACATGTGATATTTTGCCAGATGCTTACCCACCCCCTCACTCACTCACACACACACACACACACACACACACACACACACACACACACACACACACACACACACACACACACACACAGACGCATATCGTCTCACACACACTCACACACACACACACACACGCATATCGTCTCACACACACACACACACACACACACACACACACACACACACACACACACACACACATACACCCTTGCACATGCATGTACATGTGTGCATGAATATGCACAACCTAGACATATGCTCTGGTAAACCAAAAAAACATTGTCATCACAACCATTCTTAGACCTTAACATCAGGGCAACGTCCACATGACAACAACAACCCTTCCGATTGCCACGGCAACAACTGCACCATTGCTAAGGCAACAGCTGCAGAGTGCCACAACAAGCAGAAAACCTTTACGCCTTTTCTTCCACTCATTGTTTCCTGTGGTTTACGCAATCGCTTTTCACTTTGGGTTGTTTATGTCACTCTGGTTGTCGTATGTGTTTCAATTCTCTGTGATGCATATGTAATTCACTCTCTCTCCCTCTCTACACATTTTCTTTCGGTCTAATTCCTTCAGTCTTCACACACACACTCCCCCTCTATCTCTCTCTCTCTCTCTCTCTTTCTCTCTCTCTCCTTCACTGTCCCCTCCCTCAGCTCTCCCTCTCTATCCTCTGCTATTTCACTGTCTAATCCTCTCTCTATTTCTCTCCCTCTATCCTTCTTTTCTTTCGCAGAGCGAATCGCCCCTTTTACCCGCACCACCTTTCCTTTCCACCTCCATCCCCCCCCCCCTCTGTCCATCTATTTTCATGTTCATCCATTTCTCCCCCTCCCTCCCTCTTACCCTCTATCTCTTCTGGCTTTGAAACACGGACGCGTTCCCTTCTCCCCCTCTCTCCCTCTCTCACTCTGTCTCTCTCCCTCTCTCATACAGATTCTGAGCCCTCCCTCTCCCTCTCTTGCTCTTTCTCTCTCTCTCTTTCCCTGTGTCCCTCCCCCCTCCCTCTTCACATTACCCCCTCCCTCCATCCTCTCTTTCCCTCGCTGGTTCAGTTAGTCCAAAAAGACACACAAGGAAGGAAAGAAAAGGGGGGTAAGGCAGGACGAGAGAGTGCAGGAGTGGGGCAGACTGGGGAGAGGGGTGCGGGGTCTCTGCCCTCTGTTGTGGGGGGGTGGGGGGGTTGAGATACACCCCACCTGTTTGTTGTCAGTACCATGGACTGCCTCTGCATTGTGACTACAAAGGTAAGCTGATCCGCCGTCGGTTACACTGAGAGTACGAGCGAGCGAGAGAGAGACAGAGTGAAGGAGAGAGAGACTGGAGGAGTGTTAGTATTTTGTGTGTGTGTGTCGGGGAATAAGGATTTAGGGGGGGTTAACACCTCCCGCTGTCGATGCGTTTCCTCGTCTTTGTAGTTCCTGTGTACCTGTACCGTAGAGTGTTAGACATGAGGGTCCGTGTTACAGGCATGTGGTCGTTCTCTGAAACCCCCTCGCTCACTCTGTCTCTCCCTCTCTCTCTCTCTTTGTCTCGCTGTTACTGCCTCTCATGCTTTGTGAATGGCGAGGTTGAGGTGAACTACCTCAGAAGCGTGTGTCAGGGAGCGCTCCTCCTGTTCCCCCCGTCCCCCCCCCCCCCGTCCCCCCCCCCGTCCCTCTCCCTGTCTTTCTTCCCCTCTGGCCACATCTGGCCCTGTGTGTGGGGCTGTGTGAGGGTATGAACGGGGCAGGTGAACCTGCCCGGCTGGGTGAGCTGAGGAGGGCGTGGGGGGGGTAAGGGGACCTGAGGCTGGTTCTGCTTTATGCTTAACCTGCATGGGATAGGCGCTCTGCATGCTAACCTTCTTCATTCACTCTCTCTCTCCCTCTCTCTCTCTCTCTCTCTCTCTCTCCCTCTACCTCTCTCTCTCTCTCTCTCTATCTGTCTCCCCGTCTCTATCTCTCTCTATCTATCTGTCTCAACCCAATCACTGCCATTGCGACAGCATGATGATGTGGGAGCCTCACATCTCCCACATCATCATCATCACACACACAAGACACATGTGTTGTCTCACGCACACACAAGTGTGTGAGTTCCCATCCCCACGTTCCCATCCCCAAGCACGGGCTCCGCACAGGCGGGACCCCGGCGTGAAATTGTTGGGGAGCGTTTACGTAACGTGGTCCTACCCAGGCTCTGCCCTGCTCGCCAGGGCTCGTGTCTGCGGATCTTCTCATGGAACCCCAGTTTGCTTTCACACTTCCTCCCTCGCGCACAGACACCCACTCATCCACACAGAGCTCGACCTGGCGGGGGCCGCTGGACCAACCCCCTGTGGAGTGGTGCTCCAACCGTCCTCACAATAGGACTGGAGGAGAGACGAGGGACGGGGAAACACACACACACACTTACATTGTTTAGCTGAATGAACTTTGGTAGAAGTATGATGTGTGCCGCTAACAGTACTTTGTGCAGGAAATGTCACGCGCCCACCCCTCTCCCAGCTATTGTGGTCAGAGAGGGACAAACAGAGAGTGCCTGGTTGTCTGTCATCACGGTGCATTTACTGCTTAATCATCAAGCATTCATTCGCTTATCACTCACTTCAAGTGTACTTTATGTAAGCTGGTTCCCTTGACAACACAGCTCCTTCTGGTCAGCTGACAGAAATAGAAGGAGAGAGAAGAGGAGTACAGAGACAGAGTATGGTAATTTAACAGTAGATAGAATCTCTCTCTGACGGTGTTGATGTTGTTCTGAGGTGGTCAAATATGTCAAAATCTCACTTAATCAGACACGTTTATTACCGTATCAGTGACCCGGGATTGCAAATGAATACAGTTTGTTGTGAAGAAGACGTAACTGATTAAAGCGCCTTCCACACCAGGCTCCCTCCGCGAGTGTCAAGGTGTGCTGAAGCAGGCTGTATGAAATGTATTTACACTACCAAGCGGAGACAGGCTTAACAAGCTCAATTAATAGCAGAGAGGGGGAGGGAGGAAGCCCGCGAGAGACCGCCCGGGTGATGAGAGGCAACCAGGAGCCCTTCATTTGTTTGTTAATCCACACATGCAGTCGCCCTCCTGACATCCACGTTGCTGGCCCTGCTGGGGGACAGCGAGGACAGGCCAGCCGCCCTACCATGTCAGGTGTTGGGCTGGATTGGTTTTCAGCTCCTGGCATGTTTGATCCGACCAATGGATCCCATCCATCAGGCAGCTTTGCTTTGGTGTTTGGTGCAGTAGAGCTTTGGAGAGGCTGTGTCTTTCTGCACGCCTGCCTACATGGCCCTGATCTCTTCTTTTGATCTGCATATTCATGGCTTCCACTGTACTGTGTGTTCTCCTAATACTCTCCCCTTCATGTTTTCTCTGTCCTCCCTGCTCTCTCTGAGCTGAGTTGTCGGGGCTATTCTTAACCAGGGTCGGATTGACCGAACCAAATGATGTCTGGAACATCTTTTCAGGACTTGCTGTTTGGCCTTTTTTTTTTTTGCCTTTCAGTGAAAGAACACCGTCTGTGTCCGTGGATATTTCAGAAAGCGCGTCCCCTGAATCACACGTCGCTGTCTTTCCTTCAAAGTGAGAAAAAGCGTTTTGGCGCCGGCCAAGAAAGGCACACTTTTGCCAAAGACTCGGGAGACAGATGGTCAGTTTATAAAAAGGGGAAGCGCAATTAGTACACTGAGGGCCACAGCTCTTTCACGTGGGTTATAAAGTATTCATCCTCCCGCTGCCGGGGCTGTGGTTCAGGTGAACAGCAGCTTGACAGGCCCTGTGATCGTCATGGAGCAGGTCAGCTGTGAGGCCGCCCCTGACAGGCCCACACGTGGGCACGTGTAGCCCCTAACTGCTCTCTCGTTTAGGTCTGGCTACTCAGAGTGACGTCGCTGGGCAGCAGGCTGAGAGGCAGAGGGTGAAGAGTGTTGTGGCTAATGTAATGCAAGTGTGTACAGCATGTTGAACTGGAGCCCCACTAATATATATATATATATATATATATACTTAGTGGGCTTGCAGCGGTCCTACCAACAGCTAATGGCCTTTGAGTGTCTGAATGGTACTTGTAGCGCCACGCCAAGCTTCACTTTAACCCAGACTAACCTGGGTCAGATGAGGCCGTATCCTGTCCCGGTGGCTTGATGAGAGGATCACACTGACCTCTCACCCCTGACCCTTGGCTGCGTTTGTGGGTTGTCCAGTGAGGCTCACATCAAGAGGGTATTGACGCCCAGGGGAGGGTGAGCATGGGGGGGGGGGGGGGGCTAAAGACACAGAGGAATGTATAGATGTGTGGTACTGTAGACTGATGCAGACAGACATGGTAGACTGTAAACGGTCTGAAAGAGCAAAGGGGTTCGATTGAAAAGGGAGAAACCTGAACATGAGCAGTGCTGTGTGGCGTGCTCTGGCCCCTGTGCTGCTGGGAGAACCAGGGGGTGTCGACAGAGAGGTCAGTCCCAGGGAGCGGGAGGATGATGGGGTCCTGTATACTGTTCCCAGCCCCATCCCTGGCTCCCTGGTCCAAGGCACACAGAGTTATTTTTCGTCTTCCCCTTATCTGACTCTCCCCCCCGCCCCTCCTCCCCCTCCACCCCCTCCTCCCCCTCCTCCCCCCCGCCCCTCCAACCCCTCCTCCCCCTCCACCCCCCTCTCCTGTCGACTCACACACTCCCTTTGTCTCCCTCTCCTTTCCTTCTTTGTGTCGCCTCGTTCCTCCTCCATCCTCCACAGTCCTCCTCCTCCCGCTAGCCCACTCCCCCTCTTCCTCCTTCCCGCTCTCCTCCGTTTTCCTCTCCTCTGCCCCCCCCCCCCCCACTCTCCACCTCTCTAATCTCCTGGATTTGCCTCGCGCCGCTTTCCCACTCTCCCTTTATCTTCCCCCCCTTTCCCGGCTCTCCTCCCCTCTCCTCTCTCCACCCCTCTCCCCCCACCCTATCCCCCCCTCCCTTTCTCGACCTCTACTTCCTTTCCGTCTTCCTCCCCTGTTTCCTTGCCACTCTCTAGGCTTTCCTCATTAGTGCTCCGACAGATGAATTATATATCAGACAAGATGTACGCAAAGTCAGCAGATATGGTGTGTGTGCACATCAGCAGCTCCATGTATGTGGCTGCTCCTGTGCCAACATCAAACAGCCAGGCCCGGGTCTCGACAATCCCTGTTTGGATTCACCGACGGCTCTCGACGCTGGGCTGCCCGCGACGCCACGTCTTTTTTGGGGATGTGAATATTGTTAGTGACAATCTGAAAATTGTTTGTGAGCGCGGGTGAGGCGCGTACGTGTGAGTGTGTGTGGGTGGCCTGTATGTGTGTGGGGTGTACTTTGTGTGTGTGGTGTGTGTGTGTGTGTGTGCTGGAAGGATGGGGGATTGTAAAGGCTGGTGACTGCATGTTGCTCTATTCCTCTGTGTCTCCAAGATGGAGTTTAACTGTCATAGCTGGACCCTCCCCACCACTCACACGCAATCAAACAGGCCTACTTCATTATTCATTCAGCGAGTGCACAACTCTGCTCAGCTTAACTTCTTTGACAAGAGTGTGTGTGTTGGCGTGTGTGTTCACAGTATATGCTGCTTGAGGTAAATCAGTATGCCACGGTGCCAGTGCTTCTGGTGTGTGCAGAAGGAGTGCATCTTTATTTAAAACAGGACTTCTGAGTTGTGATCAAAAGTGTTTGAATAATCTATCTATAATACATGTATGAGTGAACTGTGAGTAATAGTTTTTGCCCAACTATATGGACGTGCGTGCGTGCGTTTATGCATGTGTGTACATCCATGCAGCATTTGTGCGTGTGTGTGAGATCGAGTTATATGCAGTAAGTGTGGGCTGAGCTCATGAAGTCAGTGTTTCATGTTTGATCTCCCGTCAAGGACACGGGCCTCTCTCTCCCCTTACCATGCCTGTGCACACAGCCACAGGGCCAGAGAAGCAGAGCCACTCACCCTGCCAAAGTGCTCCCAGGGCACTGTTAGTGGAGCAGACAGGGGCCGCCCTGGTGACAGCCGGATGCCACAACACAACCATATTGAGCTGCATATTGTCAGAGTTGGGGCAGGGAGGGGGGGTGGGTGGGGGGGGGGGGGGTCGGGGGGGGGGTCACCAAGAGCAGGAGAGAGGGGTGAAGTGTTACAGCAGGGATCACCAAATCACAGACGCACCTGATACTCTCACAGTGTGTGTGTGTGTGTGTGTGTGTGTGTGTGAACGTGTGTGGACATGTGTGTGTGTGTGTGAACGTGTGTGTCAGTTTGCTCAACGCTGACAAACTTCATCTTCTCCTTTCCTGTTGATTCTTACCTCCATCCTGCCTAACCCCTTTCTCAGGCTGCCCCCTCCACCCAGCCCTGAAATCTGTCTCTGTCTCTCATCCTCTCTCTCTGAACTCTCCCGTTCTGTCCTCAGCGTCCATGACGCGTCTATATTTAGAAAGAAAGAAAAATACTCCTTCCGAAAAGCCTTCTAGTTTACCTCTGATTTTATGGTCAGATGTAGAAAATACGTCACCGCCCTGCACACTCACACGCCGGAACACAGGACACAGCCCCGCTCCCTCCCTGGCCTTCTCTCGTCACAAAGCCAAACACCCACACGTGCCCACTCTCTGTTACACATAACTATCTACCCACCCTGTCAGAAGTCCCCCCCCCACACACACAAACACACACACACACACACACACACAAACACACACACACACACACACACACAAACACGGCGTTTAGTTTCTATACACTCAAATCTAGCCGTACAGAAAGCTAGGCACCCACATACGGTATACGCTCATAGTTACACCCACCACACACACTTACACTATAACATTCACCCTCCTACCCACACACACACACACACACACAGACATACACACACATACACAGACACACTACCATAGACCAATCTCCCTGACACTGCCAAGAGATACAGAAAGGGGAGACAAAACACCTTATTCTCTTGTCTCCACTTTAATTGAATTCTAAAAGTGACACAGTGATTATTTGCCGGCTGCAGCCTTTGTCTCGGTGTTTGTGTCTGTCAGCAGCGCTGTCTGTCCCTGAATCCCTCAGATCACGTTCACGAGTGACAGTTTGGCTCTGTCATGGGATGTTTGGGCTGGGGACTTTGCAACCTCACGTCGGGTGAGAAGACTCGTGGTGCAACACAGTCCGTCCGAGGCTGTCAGTGAGGAGGAGGGCCCTCAGCCTCGAGGACGGCTCTTCATCATCTGCTCTGCTTGGCTGGACTGCTCTTCTCCTATAGGTTGCCCTGGACTGCTTTTTTCCCATAAGCTGCCCTGGACAAACGGCGTGGCCCTTTGCTGGAGCACTGCAGCCTCGTGGATGGATGAGACAGAGAGAGAGAGAGAGAGAGAGAGAGAGAGAGAGAGAGAGAGAGAGAGAGAGAGAGAGAGAGACAGAGAGAGAGAGAGAGAGAGAGAGAGAGAGAGAGAGAGAGAGAGAGACAAAAGACAACAGATGGAAAGAGAGAAGGAAATGGAGAATGATATGGAGCAGTCACAGTTAATAGACTGACATACAAAGATATCAAAGAGAATCAAGAGAATATTAGTGTGTCTAGGGACCAGGCCATTGAAGACACTATATTTCTCTGAGCCCCAACTGTATGAGGAGGAGGGATAATGGTGATGATATCACCGATATGAGTAGATGTGGTATTAGCCTTGCAAATAGGATCAGATATTATTACAGTGCTGTCATCATTATTGTTCACTGTAGCATATGCTGACACCTTGTGGCACGATGTCAAACTGCAGCGTACGAGTGCGTGGAAATATAGCCCAGGGACACAATGCTATTTCTACTGCTTCAGTAGCCTACTCCTGTTACATCCTTCCAGTCATTATATTCCTGTATATTATATAGGTCCTGGTTTACATGGTCTGTGCCCACCCTGGGCTCTCTATAGAGGATGCATAGGGAGATAAAACAACCAGTCTGAATTCATGTGTTGTGAATCACTTGTCTGTTAGCAGGGTCCTTTTTCACACTGTTACAGGATACTGAGCTAATGACATCAGAGATGAGACACACACACACACAGTGCCCAGGCACACACATTTGCGTGGTTTGTTTGTCTCTGACTTTGTATCTTCATGTTCCTCTTATGGGTGATGTCAGTTGCTTAGCAACCGAGCTATCGGGCCCGATTGTTGCCATGACAACATGGCAGGGTATCATGGAGAGAATAGAGATGAAAGGAGGGGGAAGGAGAAATAAGAGAGGGGCTGAGAGAGGGGAGTGGGGATAGAGGAAGAGAGAGAGGAGAATGACAGAGAGAGAGAGAGAGAGAGAGAGAGAGAGAGAGAGAGAGAGAGAGAGAGAGAGAGAGAGAGAGAGAGAGAGAGAGAGAGAGAGAGAGAGAGAGTGAGAGTGAGAGTGAGAGAGAGAGAGAGAGAGAGAGAGAGAGAGACAGAGAGAGAGAGTGAGAGAGAGAGATGTTGTTGATGAGTGTAGACGATGTGAGCCTCGCGGTGTGCAGGTAGGAGGATGACCTCGACGTGGGCGGCAGAGGAGGTAGCCAGAGAACGTCGAGAACAGGAAGTGGAAACAGATCATATATGGAGCTGATTACCCGTGGACGCCTCATGATCCGCGTTGGCTATCTTTAGTCAGAGAAGGAGGACATCCCAGAGATCCTCCCCCCCCCCCAGACCTCCTCCATGGCCCTCAAACCGTGAGCTCGACCATGGCTGTGTCAGAACCAGTCAAGCAGCCCCAGCCCTGAGCAGCACACTGTTCGCTCTGCTTACCTCCACGTAAAGCAGGCAGTAAGAACAGGCGGGCAAGCCATAGAACATTCAGTCATCCAGGCTAACATGGAGAGGTGGTTTGTTCTGGGGCTGAGGTAACATGGACCAGGACTTTGTATGCTAATGTAAGCTAGTCCTGTGATGGAGTCTGGGATCACGTTGGGTTAGACCAGGCTGTAGTGGCCAGGAGAGGAACAGCTCCAGCAGGTAATACAGACCCCCACTGAGGGGCATTTTAGCTGTTAGATACTAGACACAATCCTAATGGAATAGCTTCGTGTTGGCTTCAAGTCTAGGGGGCTAGGTGTGTTTAGTTGTAGTGCTATACATAAACATTATAGAAAAATCCAAGATTGTACTTATCTTACTATATTTACATTTACATTTAGTCATGCTCTTATCCAGAGCGACTTACAGTAAGTACAGGGACATTCCACCGAGGCAAGTAGGGTGAAGTGTCTTGCCCAAGGACACAACGTCATTTGGCACGGCCAGGAATCGAGCCAGCAACCTTATGATTACTAGCCCGATTCCCTAACCGCTCAGCCAACTCCCTCTACTCTACTATATAGGCTATAGGTATTTTATTTGACACGAAAGACAGTTTTGATAGTTTGTTTTTTTTTCCGCCGCAAACGTTCAGTCTGGTCGCAGGTGTTTTCGACCTTGGACCAGCCATGTTCCTTGAGCTGCGTTTGTGCTTCACACATGCTGTTGCTCCACCAGACAGCTCCATGGTCGTCAGGACCATGAGTTCCTGGTGCTCTGGTTTACATCTGGTTGCGGTTAGTGACTGACCAGGGTGTGTAGCGATGGCACAGGTGTCATTCACACCACGTCAGTAATGAACAGCAGCAGTAGCTACCTTTTCCACTCTCTCCGTCCCCTACCCTGCTCCAGCCCTGAGTCATAAAGTACTCATCCACATGAAGATGAGGAGCTATGTGTGTGTGTTTGTGCACGTGTGTGTGTTTGGGTGCGTATGCGCATGTGTGTACTTGTGTGTGTTGAAAAAGAAAAATATTGGGGGGGGGGGGGGGGAGCAGAGCGGGGAAAAGAGCGGGAGGAAGGGGGATAAATAAAGGGATGGGGACCCGAGGAGGGGAATAAAGAGCTCCGTACGTTTGAAGGCTGAAACGATAAAAAATTTGCTTAAAGCGTAGGTGAGGTTTACGCTCTCTCTTTCTCATATTGTCTCTCTCTCTCTCTCTCTCGCTCCCCCTTTCTCAGTCTCTCTCCCCTCCCTCTCTCACTGGCTGTGAGTCACGGCTGGATCCGTCAGCCAGATCTGCCCGTTCAGACCCTCGCCTTAACACAGACACGTTCCCAACACCAACTCTGGCTTCCAGGAAAACTCTCTTCTCATCTTCTACGGCAACCCCCTCCCCCCTCCCTCTCTTCCCCTCCCTCTCTTTTCCATCCCCCCCTTCCTACCCATCCACGGTCTCTCATCTCTCCCTCCTCATCACTCCATCCTTTTCCTCCTTTACTGCGGGCGTCTGAAAGGCTTTTTTCCCGGTGTCTCTCGCTCATGAAGGGCCGCACTAAGCTCCCCTCCCTCTGCTCGTGTGTGGTAGGTAGACTTACCTCTGTGTTTCCGTCCTTCACTCTCCTCCTTTTCCTCTCCGTCTCTGTCTGGCGTGTTGGGTCAGAGTCTGGTGGGTGACGTGGGCTGTCGGGTCTGGCAGGAGTCTGTGTCTGAGTCTGGTTAGTCTCTCTGTGCCGTTGGCAACGGTGCGAGCTACGTGTGAATTGTCAGGTGTTGAATGGTATGAATTGCGTACCGGTGCATGGCTAGGTGGGATTCGTTTTTTGGGGTTTTTCGATACGCATTTGTGTGTGCAGGGGTGTAGTTTTGTGTGTGCGTGTGTGTAGGAGCGTGGGTTTGTGTGCGAGTGCGTATGAATGTGGCCTGGCACATGTGGGTGTGTGCTGGAGTACGTGTGCTGTGAGGGGCCCCTAATAGACTTGTTGAATGCAGTCTTTTGCATCATCGTCTGTTGAAGACGTTCAATTTGTTTGGATTTGCTTCACCAATGGGTGCATTGTTCGCAAGGTGTTTATGTGCATGCTTGTTTTTGTGTGAGTCTGTGTATGAGTATGAATGTAAACATGAGAGCATTGATTAGTCAATAGGAGCCCAGTGCTCCCTAGCCTTACAGTAATTAGCTGAGTGGACATAAACATGGCCTGTGCTGTCTGGGAATTACTGCACTGAGAGATGACTTAATGCAGTAGAAGAGCTAGGGAATTGGGGTGTGTGCTGCATATGTGTGTGTGTGTATGTATGTGTGTGTATGTATGTGTGTGCATAGCCAGGGAATTGGAAGTTTGTGCTTTGTACGGTATGCATGTACTGTGCGTGTGTGCATGTGTGTGTTTGCTTGTAGGTATGTGTGCCTGTAGGTGTGTTTACATGCACCTGTGTGTGCACGCATGCAACCCGTGGAGTGTGTAGTTGAAGAAAGATGACGTGTCTCCCAGTGTCACATGGATAAACTGGTACTTACAGTATTATCAGGGCTGTGCATGTGTACAACATAACATGTGTGTTACTGTGTTGTGTTGTGTGTTACTGTGTTGTGTGTTACTGTGTTGTGTTGTGTGTTGCTGTGTTGTGCTGTGTGTTACTGTGTTGTGTGTTACTGTGTTGTGTTGTGTGTTACTGTGTTGTGCTGTGTGTTACTGTGTTGTGTGTTTCAGTGTTGTGTTGTGTGTTACTGTGTTGTGTTGTGTGTTACAGTGTTGTGTTGTGTGTTACAGTGTTGTGTTGCGTGTAACTGTGTTGTGCTGTGTGTTACAGTGTTGTGCTGTGTGTTACTGTGTTGTGTGTTACAGTGTTGTGTTGTGTGTTACCGTGTTGTGTGTTACTGTGTTGTGCTGTGTGTTACTGTGTTGTGCTGTGTGTTACTGTGTTGTGCTGTGTTCTACAGTGTTGTGTTGTGTGTAACTGTGTTGTGCTGTGTGTAACTGTGTTGTGCTGTGTGTTACTGTGTTTTGCTGTGTGTTACTGTGTTGTGCAGTGTGTAACTGTGTTGTGCTGTGTGTTACTGTGTTGTGCTGTGTGTTACTGTGTTGTGCTGTGTGTTACTGTGTTGTGCTGTGTGTTACTGTGTTGTGCTGTGTTCTACAGTGTTGTGCTGTGTGTAACTGTGTTGTGCTGTGTGTAACTGTGTTGTGCTGTGTGTTACTGTGTTGTGCTGTGTGTTACTGTGTTGTGCTGTGTTCTACAGTGTTGTGCTGTGTGTTACTGTGTTGTGTGTTACAGTGTTGTGTTGTGTGTTACCGTGTTGTGTGTTACTGTGTTGTGCTGTGTGTTACTGTGTTGTGCTGTGTGTTACTGTGTTGTGCTGTGTTCTACAGTGTTGTGCTGTGTGTAACTGTGTTGTGCTGTGTGTAACTGTGTTGTGCTGTGTGTTACTGTGTTGTGCTGTGTGTTACTGTGTTGTGCAGTGTGTAACTGTGTTGTGCAGTGTGTAACTGTGTTGTGCTGTGTGTCCTGGTGGTCTGCACAGAGGGGCTCCGAGACTCCATCCACTGTGTTGGATGGAGCTTCACTGCTTGATGAAGCTGCATCCGTAATGCAGGTCATATCATTTTCATCTCCACCATGACTGCAAAATGCACTTAGAAGCATAGTCCAACTGACAGGAGCAGTCTATGAGTGCCTTGTGCATAAGTGAGTATGTTTGTGTGGGTGGGTGTCGTCTGTGTGCATACGTGATACCCGTGTGTGTATGTATACTGTATGTGCGTGTGCGACTGTACTCATAGCAGCCATTTTGAGGCTAAAATGCATTATGGTCATATTTGCACAAACCGCACCTCTCCGAATCCCTCTTCCTACAGTACTCAGTGTGGAAGTAAATGGGGAACATGGGGGGTCCCATAGTAGAGCTCTGAACACAACTATGTTTAACTGAGATGACAGGGGAACCAGCGGGATCCCTCCTCTATAGCATCTTAACTGTTTTTTACCGGAACAGGCTGACCAGGAGGCCTTGCCCGGTTTGAGGGAGGTTAACTGGGCTCTCAGTCAGGCAACCATGTTCCTGAGCCCGTGTAATGAGGTGCAGCTGTGTGCTTAGGGAACAGGTCCACTAGTGGTCAGATAAAATAGACGATCCCTCCGCCTTAACCAAGACCTGATACAATACTCTTTGCATACGTAGTTGTGAATGTAGCTTTGTCTTAGGCTCACAAATATGTGGTTGTACATTGAAAAGGGTCTTGCCTTTTCTGACCAAATGTAATCTACAGAAGGAACCAGCAAATCCAAAGTATTACACAGAAACACCTGGAATGAATACTGTGCTCCCTAACAGGTGCTCTTTCTGGGCCGTGTTAATGGGTCGGCGCCGGCCCTGTGGGGGCAGGCGAGGGGGCCGAGGCTGGGGAGATGCAGGGAGGCAGGGGGGGGGGCCCAGCGGCCGGTTTGCTGCCGGGGCACCCAATGGAGTGTTCCAGAACGTGTTGCAGTCATCCTCGTCAGGAACGCGATGACCACCGGGGCGCTTCCGGAACGGACCTTTTGTCGGGGAATCCCCGCCCCCCCTGCAGACGTTGTCATGGAAACGCTCTGGCTCTTGTGGGGTTTCCTCTCTGAGCGTGCTGGTTTGCTCTCGATGCGGCACAGGGATGGAAGGTGCACTGGTAGCCAGCACAGGACACGCCACAGGGCTGGTCACATGACGCCACAGGGCTGGTCACATGACGCCACAGGGCTGGTCACATGACGCCACAGGGCTGGACACATGACGCCACAGGGCTGGTCACATGACGCCACAGGGCTGGTCACATGATGCCACAGGGCTGGACACATGACGCCACAGGGCTGGTCACATGACGCAGAGTCAGCGTGTGAAGCTTCAGAAGCTGTAGTGACAAGATGAAGTTCAGTCTGTAGAGTCCATCTATGGGTATTTGACTATGGAGTGGTCAGGCTCCCACAATGCAATAGGTGTAAGGCTGGTTGGGATTACTCATCCAGTATTTAAAGATACTGCCCTTGCCGGGTTACACAATGCTATATCGGGATGCGTTGCTCACCTATGTGCCCACACAATGCTGCATTAAGAAGTATGATTGACCCCTCCTAGTTTCTCTGTCTGACTGAATTTCCCTGTTTACATAAAGATATGAGAGGTGCCAGCACACCTGCAGAAACTAGCTTGCAGACTAGCCGACTTCCATCTCAGGTTAGGAGACATGGCTGTCCAGGGATGAACACATACACGTCTACACTCCTGGTCTACGCTCCCAGATGAGGAGCCCCTCCAGTCCCAGTGTGAGGACCCAGTCCAGCCCCTCCAGTTCCAGTGTGAGGACCCAGTCCAGCCCCTCCAGTCCCAGTGTGAGGACCCAGTCCAGCCCCTCCAGCCCCAGTGTGAGGACCCAATCAGCCCCTCCAGTCCCCTCCAGGGACAGAAAAGGCCTTGGCTCTGTTCTACAGAGAGACAGAAAAGGCCTCGGCTCTGTTCTACAAATAGACAGAGAAGGCCTCAGCTCTGTTCTACAGAGGGACAGAGAACGCCTCAGCTCTGTTCTACAGAGGGACAGAGGAGGCCTCAGCTCTGTTCTACAGAGAGACGGAGAAGGCCTCAGCTCTGTTCTACAGAGGGACAGAGGAGGCCTCAGCTCTGTTCTACAGAGGGACAGAGGAGGCCTCAGCTCTGTTCTACAGAGGGACAGAGGAGGCCTCAGCTCTGTTCTACAGAGGGACAGAGAAGGCCTCAGCTCTGTTCTACAGAGGGACAGAGGAGGCCTCAGCTCTGTTCTACAGAGAGACAGAGAAGGCCTCAGCTCTGTTCTACAGAGGGACAGAGGAGGCCTCAGCTCTGTTCTACAGAGGGACAGAGAAGGCCTCAGCTCTGTTCTACAGAGGGACAGAGGAGGCCTCAGCTCTGTTCTACAGAGGGACAGAGGAGGCCTCAGCTCTGTTCTACAGAGAGACAGAGAAGGCCTCAGCTCTGTTCTACAGAGGGACAGAGAAGGCCTCAGCTCTGTTCTACAGAGGGACAGAGGAGGCCTCAGCTCTGTTCTACAGAGGGACAGAGGAGGCCTCAGCTCTGTTCTACAGAGGGACAGAGGAGGCCTCAGCTCTGTTCTACAGAGGGACAGAGAAGGCCTCAGCTCTGTTCTACAGAGAGACAGAGAAGGCCTCAGCTCTGTTCTACAGAGGGACAGAGGAGGCCTCAGCTCTGTTCTACAGAGGGACAGAGAAGGCCTCAGCTCTGTTCTACAGAGGGACAGAGGAGAGGCAGACACAGGACTTGTGTGTTTTTACTGATCTCTCTCTCTCTCTCTTGCTCTCACTCTTCCATCTTTCTCTGTCTCTCTCCCTCCCCCCCTCCATCTCTCTTTCACGCTTTCTCTATCACACACTTACACCCACACACACGTGAGAATACACACACACCACACACATGCACAGGTATAACCATCAGCAAGTCACCAATAAAAGTTCAATAATAACAGCAAAAAACACACATACACTCAGTAATCCAAAAATGTATACTTTGTTGCTTACAAAAAATACATTTCAATCACAGGCTTTCAGCTATAGCGTGAGTTTTCAAACATTGAGTTCTTAAAGATAATATTTGCTTCAGACAATATTTTATCATTTATGATTTGATATTGATCGGATAAAGAGCCTCTTGGAGTTACTTCGCTGTGTGTGTACACAATTGATTAGTTAGTTTATGGACACAGTGGTCTCTCTGAATCCAAACTTTGGTCAGGAAAGAATCTAGATGCGCTGCCTATATGCTGTCAGTTCAGTACATGTGCATTTCCTCGTTTTATGTAGTTACTTTGCGGTAGTGACAAGGTTTAGGGAGACTTTGAAAAATGAATTTTAATCCACCCACCCGGTGCGTCTCTAACGGTCGCATCTGTTAGATTTAACATTGACGTCACCCGAGAGCGTGGAGCCCTGCGCCGCAGTCGGTCCTGAGATGAATGCACAATATTTAGTCCACCTGGTTCTCTCGCTCCACCCTGTGGACGCACTCAGCCAGCACCTTCCTGTGTGAGAACTTGTTGGTTATAGCTTCACATTCTTCGGACACTCGAAACCGCTGGTATGTTTCAGAAGAACTGCAGTTAAATGTTCTACTGCACGCACGTGTGAGTGAATGGGGAGGGGAGGGCGCTAAGAAGCAGAGCATACATCCATTTTCGCTTATTTAATCGACTCTATATTGGAAAATGGAAGGATTGTCTTGTGCCCTCCATCCATAAGACACCGTTGCTGTGTTCTCGCTTGTTGCTGCTTCAAGCCCTCAGTTGAAATATGAATGCGCCCATAGACAATGACACAGACCTTGTAAATGACCTTGTGTGTGTAATCATTTGTATTGTTGCCTTAGATACTGTTTTGATATCGATATTTGGCACTTAGCCTACTGACTTAGCGGGATGACAAACGATTAGCATCAAGGAAACGCTTAATAGGAGCATTTCAGCACCACGGGCAGTTACCTTCAGACGTTTTTCTAAGTGCCCGAGGGGGGGCGCCATTACTGCACTTTGGTCAATGTAATGAACCTTAGAACAATCCAACAGCACACTGCATAGTTTTATCTACTGCAAACGATGTGGGCTTCTTGTTGTAGAAATGTAGATGTATGGACAATAAATGTCTTGAATGGTGTGTGTTGTAGGCAAACGAAGACAATCATTCAGGTTTTATGAAGGTGGTGGAAAATCTGGTGAATTAGCCTTACATTTTCCTGCTGCCTTTGATTCATTTGGTAGTATAGGATTCCGTGGCAATATACAATTTCAGCGGCAGTTGCGCAGTGAATACAAACTTTACGGTTGTGCGAGAAGAAGGAGAGAGATGGGGGCGGTGGACTGATTGGTTTATTGTTTAACTTGATGAATGATTCTGTGTAAACCCAAATGCGGAACCGGATTGACAAAACCTCAACATGGTCAGAACAAAGTTCACTGATAAAATGAACACAATCTGAAGTTGAACGTCGGATATGTAGGTTGAGTGCCACGTTCCGGCTGGGTACCAACCGCGCATAGTCACCTGCATCCTCCCCACGGTTCTCCTACCCTCCCTAGTCTTCATCATCGCGACTCTAGCGGTGGACCGGCGTGGTCTAGTGTATGGGGTTTGAACTGATGTCTCCGCCTGTTAGGAATTTAAAGTGCCTCTCTCCAGTGATGTGCCAGTGTAAGGTCATCTGCAGCAACCGGACTCTCTCTCTCATGTTCGGTTGCAAGGTAAGCTCAGGCTGATGATCATGCCGTACATGCTTTTTACCGATATAGCTATAGGCTACACAGGTTGACTAACTAGTGTAACGGTAAATTTTTATTTGAACAGTTTTCACATCGGGCAGAGAGCAAAATACGTTAGACGGTTGGAAAGATGAATGAGTACCTTTAGTGCACGTGCCTTTTCACCGTAAAATGTGCGTGTTTTTTTTTTTTAAACCCATATACACATACATATAGGCTAGCCTACCTTCTAACCCTTTCGTTGACACAGTGAAAACGCTGACATCGCCCTCTTTTTTGAAGGTAGCCTATAGTCTACGCAAGTGTTTTTAGACAGATTTGTAGAAATGTCAGCCTTGGTTTGGTAATTTGTCTTATATTGCCTATCGCATGCTTATTGGTACTGTTACTGAGTTAACTTAAATGTATAATACACGACCAGGCGCCCGATTTCCTACTCTACAGTTGCCTGTTTTGTATGTTTACGTTCAGCCCGTACCAGTTTTCATGGCAACATTTAGTGGCATTTCCATGGACCATTCATCAACTAGCTCCTTGATGTGTGGCATGTTACCATATGCTCGCTCCAAGACATTTGTCCATTAGATAGGCTGCTGGTAGATAATATAATCAATGACGCTCATATTTCCATCGTTTAGAACAAGGGTAATCCAATCAGTACGAGCTACACAATGGCTCTCAACACCTATACCGTGTACTTAAAGCCCCCCAGCTTTGCGTTCCAGTAAAGGATATTCGTGTTTCTCCTTCTAATCCTAGAGGGCTCTTGACCTTGCCAGATCCAGTTTATTGATGAGGAATACTCTGAAAACATCCAGTAATCTGGTTGTTCACACACTTGGTTTTCAGCATATTGTATCTGCTGTAAACAACATGGTGTGTACAGAGAAGTGTACATCAGATTAGTCTGTGAAGATGTCCCTGCTCTCTTCCCTGGATATGGAAGAGTTCATTCATTCAGACGTAGGCTACGAATCTGTTTGGTGGACGCCACATATCCATATGCTATCAATGCTTTTTGTCACATCTTATTGTCCCTTCCTTGGACATTTTCAACAGCTAATACAATGAGTCCCAGAAAAAGGGTACTTTTCATCAGAGGACCCAGAATGCCAATATCCTCCCCTCCCCCATCCGTTTCAGGTGTTTCCGGCATTGCAGTCTGCTCAGTGTCCCCTTCCACATGGCACTGAGTCTTGACGCTGCTCTCCCTCACAGGCTGCTCTCCCTCACAGGCTGCTCTGCTCACAGGCTGCTAGCAGTGTGCAGCTAAGCCTGCTCTGGCCCTGCCAAACACCCAACATGCTGAGACCAAGGTGTTCACCACTCCCTCCCTGGTCTGGCCAGTCAGACTGAGTCTCCCCTCTGGCTAAGAAGTATGTGTGTGTAAGTGTGTGTGTGTGTACGTGTGTGTAAGTGTGTGTAGAGTCCCACTAGTTCTCTCCTATGTCTCTCAGCTGTTCTATACCTTTTGGAAACAAGTGGCAACAGAGCTCAGAGCAGATTAAAGCATCCGCTGTCTGTCGCCGATGTGGAACCTAGCTTCTCAGGACCAGCTGGGGGGGTGGGGGGTGGGGTGGGGTCATTCCTGGTGGTTATGAAGCTGCCAATCACACCTGTGGTAGAGTCGACATGTGCCTACAGCTGATGGTTGGATGCAGACAGGAAATCTTTGCTGAATCCAAAGAGAGGTGATGGAACACACACACACACATTGTGTATTATTAGTGTGATTGTTGATCCCTATACCTTAGCTTGGTCTTTCAGTTTCACGTGGTGGAGACAATATATGTAACACGAACCTGTTCTCACCCACTGCGTTTTCAGGATCTGGTTTCCCAGGAAGACTAGGTCATTGGTCCCCTGTCTGTGTGTGGCGTGACAGTAAGAACTCTATTACTGGTCATCTCCCAGGGTGATCGTCAAGGTGACACTTCCCACTGATAACATCAGTCAAACACTTTCTCCTCCCCAAAAAAACGTTCCCCGCTAACTCTGCTTCCTCCTCTAACACTATCCACTTCCTTCTATTGGTGGGGGTGGTCAGGTGGTGTAGGTGGTTGAAGGAAGCTGGCATGCACACTGCTGTGCTGTGCTTTATTGAGGTGTATACATATTCATGTTACAAGAAAAGAGTTCAAATGTTGTACAAAGATGATTTTTTTAAATGTTGTCTTTGTTTTCTTTCGCTGTTCTGTGTCACTGCTTGGTCCCAGAGAGTTGCGTTGGAGGAACTTGGTGTTGCAGGTTGAAATGGAGCAAACTGTCCCAGTTATGAATGATTAAAGACTGAGAGATCGATCAGCGTTCGACCCAGTGTGGGGATCAATGCTCGGCACACCCTGGGAATTCGCTCATGGGGTCTTTACCGGAAGATGGCCAGGTCACGGTGCTAATCACCGTGGACCCAAGGCCTCACCGTCACTCTGCCTGATAACCAATCAAACAATCGATAGCGACAATCCATAGTAACTACTGTATAGATTATGATGGAATAGAATAGAATACCCTGTTTAGAATTGTATAATTTATTGTTCATGCTCGCTGGTGTAGCAGCCGTCTGAGCGCACATTTCCCCTGGTGGAATTTGACCTATTTCTGCTGCTGAGTTTCTCGTCTTCAGTTGGAGACTGTGCCGAGCTTCTACTGTCATCTAGTGAGGCCAGCCGTCCTGCACATGGGCTCCCCCGTAGTAAATAAGGAGGGGCTCGTTCAACGAGCGCCACCTTTCTTCTATCTCCCAGTTTTCCACATCTTTGCATTTCTCTCTCCGCCGCTCTCCCCCTCTCCTCCTCTCCCTGCTGCCACATCATCCGAGCTGGCCTCGCTCCTACACCGGCCTCATTACATTATTGAGTGAGCAGCAGACTTGTCCGAGCAAGGGGTTGAATCAGGGCCAATGTGTGGACTAGTGAGACCCAAAAAATGTCAAAGGGTCATTTGAACAAATGGGGTAAAGCCATAGACTCTTATATGTGCTTATATGTGGAAGTTTTGCTTTTCTAATTTGCTTTCTTTGAATAAGTCTTAGACTCTTTCGTTTTGTGTTGACCAGTGGAGATTAGATTGAGAGTCTGTGTGGTCCAACCCCAGCTTCAAGGCTAGGCCTCACATGACAAATCTCAGTGATTGATTTATGTCAGTGGTAAGCAGTAGTTGGTTCAAAATGACATCCAGATTAGCTATTGCTTCACAATCACACTAAGGAAGAATAGTTCAACTGCTGCCATGGCTTTGTGATTGAAGCCAAATCCATTTTGGTGTCGTCTCTAATAACCTCTGATTAGAAAAGGTTATGTTATTGAAATTGTTATCAATACATTTTCAGTCCTCTATTAATGTATTTTCCCTCATGTTCTCCTTTTTTCTTCTCTCTCATCCATCCTTTCCGCCGCAGCTCTGGAGAGATCTTTCTCTCCATCTCCTGTGACTCCTGTTTCTTCCCTCCTATCATCCTCACTTTCTCCTGTCCCATATTTCCTCCTTCCTTTCTTCTCTGAGCTTACCTCCTCTCCTCTGTCTCTCTCTCTCTCTCTCCTATCTCTTTCTCTCTCTCCTATCTCTCTCTCTCTCTCTCTCTGCTGTGGTCTTGCTGTCTCAGTGTAATGTGATCCAGCACCACTGCTGACTGGCCCCTGCTCTGGTGCTGCACTCTCTGCTCTGGTCTGGTTGCTAGGCAGCTGATCTGAGACCAGCCTCAGTGCTGCGTCTCCCTCCCTCTCTGCCTCCAGAAGGAGGAGGTTGGGGGGTGGTGGGGGTTGGGGGGTGGTGGGGGTTGGGGGGCGGTGGGGGTTGGGGGGCGGTGGGGGTTGGGGGGCGGTGGGGGTTGGGGGGCGGTGGGGGTTGGGGGGCGGTGGGGGTTGGGGGGTGGTGGGGGCGGTTTGTGGGGGTGGAGGGAGCACCGTGACACCCATCCTAATTCCACGCTCACCACCGGGCAACATTCAGATAACCCCTAGAACATCTGGGGCTTTTGGAGAAAAAGGGCTCCCCATCTGCAGTGCTGCAGAGCCTCCCTCAGCCAGGGGGGGAGGGGGAGTGTGGGGGGTGGGGGTGGGGGGGGGATCGGTTACACGAGCAACACAAACAAGAACCTCCGAGGACCGGGGGAGCAGGTCCGCTTCAGGACGGCTCCTCCTGACGTGCACGTGCGTGTGTGGACGCGCGTGCACGTGTTGGCTCCGAAACGCTGCGCGTCACTGTGTGTGTGTCATCCACCTAGCTGAGCATGTAGCTCACGGTGTGTGGTGAACACAGTGGGCTCTTGGAAGGTGGCCCAGGTGTGGGGTGCTATACGGGAGCAGGGGGATGGGCTAGGCTGGTTAGAGAGCGCGCCACAGAAGAGCTACCATGAGTCACGGCTGCTTTGTGTTCTGGCGGTGCTAGGTAACCGTGGCTTATATCATCGCGCTCCATTCCCAGTTAAGGTTCCCTTTTTCTTCCCTGTGTGTCTCCGTGAGCAACTGCCTACGGATTGTTCGGGTGGGCGCCACGAATGTTCTGTTCTTCGAGTGCAAGCCGACCGCCGCCCGCTGGGGCCGGCGTTAGCCCGCGAGGCGACCGCCTTTGTCGCGAGCGCCATCGATCCAGACAGACGTCGCTCTGCCCGAATGTTCACCAAACTGTTTATTGTTAATGTGGTCGGCACCTGACACGTGAGACCAGTTAGCAGTAACACCCCCTCCCTCCCCCCTCCTCCCCTCCCCCCTCCCCCTTGTGTGTGTCTCTCTGTAGAAGTACAGGTACCAGGATGAGGAGACCCCCCCCTTGGAGCACAGTCCATCCCACCTAGCTCCAGGGAAGAGCGCCGAGATGCTTCACATGAGCGACAAGAATCTAGCCGCTATGGAGGCCATGCATGGATACACACCACACACTCACATCTCCCCCATCAAGGTAGGACACACACACACACCACACACTCACATCTCCCCCATCAAGGTAGGACACACACACATGCCCAGACACTGGTCATACTGTATGTTCCCTCAAGGCTGGCCAAATATATACAGTACACACACAAACCATTAAATATGCCGCGCGCCTACAACTCTCAATTAAGGTGGGACAAACACAAATCAATCTCCTCCGTCAAGGTGAGGCGTTTAGCTCGCACTCCAACACCGCTGAACAGCGAACGATCAATCAAGGTTACAGACACGTTTCATACAACAAACCAGCGTGTCACTCATGTCTGCCGAGCGCAGTGTAATGCACCTGCACGGTTGTACTGGGTGTCATGTCACTGCTAAACCCCAGACACATGGTTGTGGAACACACAGTACACTGCAGACAGATAGACAGTTCAGAGGAGGAACACAGAGCCTAATAGAGCGGGATGTTCAAAAGGCCCCTTGGAGGGGAGTCCTTGACCCTGTGAACAGGCCTGTGTCTGGTGGTCCAGTCTCACCAGGGCCCTGGAGGCTGCCTTCAGACGGCTAGGAGTGAGCCGGACAGATGTTTACAGACAGGCCGACTCCCTGCTCTCTTCGCCTGCTCTGAGAAGGAGCGATGGGGGAGGCAGGGGAGGCTAGCATACAGACAGCGCTGCACTCAAACCCTCGGGCACGCGGCCAAAAGGGACATCTGATTTGAGCAGCAACACAAGCTCGGTCACCTGACATGAAGTCCATCAACGCATGCAATATGTACAAATGAAAAAGATTGATGCGCCCGTTACATACTTCCACCGCTGTTACTGGACACCTGCCTCCATCTCTGATCCATACTCTCTCTCTCTCTCTCTCTCTCTCTCTCTCTCTCTCTCTCTCTCTCTCTCCACCCGTGTGTGTCTACATTTCCTCGCTGCGTCTATCACTGTGGCTCGTCTTGGGAAGCATACATTGCCATTTCTCTCTGTAATCAACAGTCACAGCAGTGTGTTTGTCGTTTATCCTTTGATTGCCTGTCTGATTTGTCTGCGCTGCTGGAATACTGAACACGGGAATGCTGAAAGTATTCCCTCACAAAGGTTGAATTTTAAACGCAAGTATGAAGATGTCATGCGCGAATAAGATTGGTACAAATCCATTATTTAACATATTATCTTGTTGTTTTCCATCAGTCACGTCAATTAAATATTGTCATATTTCCGGGACAAAAGAACCCTATTTCATGCACGTCGTTTCTCAGATTTCAAGGGAATAATGTGACCTTACTGAGGCTATGTCGATGATGTCACAGAGGACTTCTTGTAATCATAGCTTCATCATTACAAATGATCTCACTTTTATCATGATACATAGGATTTTTATGACATTGCCATTATTCCATGACAGATTATATGTCAGTGACCTCATACTGAGATTGATCTTGTATGACATCATGAAGTAAACAGCATGCCTGTTTGTTAAATGTGTTTGTGGAGATTCCACATCGGAAGGTCCTTCTGCTGTTAATGCCAGTGTTTACCTTACACAATACTTACTTATTTAGGCAATCCTCAACCTTTCCAAAACAATGGGATGGTTAAGAATAGAATACCACTGGTTGATATTAACAACTGTAATGCTAGATATTTTTTTGTTCTGATTGAAGTAATGAGTGTTATTTGCATGCATTTGAGGATCATGCCATGTCTCTATTTCTGGAATACTGCCCTAGTTTGTTGGCTTTGCTTCCAGAGTTGATTCCAGTATAAAGGTCCTTTGTGTTTCTGGCCACTCAGTTGAGACGTGTTTTGCCCCCTCATGTGTTGGAAAAGAGCAACTGCCTCTCTTTCCAGACTAGTGCTGTGGGGCGCTTCAGTGGAGCTGTGTGGTGATTCACCAAGAAACATGGAATAGAAATGTGTGACATCATTGGTGATGCCGGAAACGTGATCAGTGACGGCAGTGGTGATGATTCTGAGAAGGATGATGTACTGATGAGTACTTCTTCAACAGGAAGTGATGCCATGCTTCCTGTTTTATCATGTCATGTGATAAAAGTCCTCCAGCCAACCCTGGGTTCGATCACTTGTCTGTCCTCCCTCCATCAAAGGGACTGTATATTCTGTGTGGTCACCAAATTCCCTCCGCTCTTCACCCTCTCTATCATATCTCTATACCTCTCCTCCCCCTTACTGTCCTTCCCCTCTCCTCTACACCACCCTCTCTCTCCACCTCCACCCTCTCTACACCTCCACCCTCTCTCTCCACCTCCACCCTCTCTACACCTCCACCCTCTCTCTACACCTCCACCCTCTCTCCACCTCCACCCTCTCTCTCCACCTCCACCCTCTCTCCACCTCCACCCTCTCTCTCCACCTCCCCTCTCTACCTCACCCTCTCTAACACCTCCACCCTCTCTCTCCACCTCCACCCTCTCTACACCTCCACCCTCTCTCTACACCTCCAGCCTCTCTCCACCTCCACCCTCTCTCTCCACCTCCACCCTCTCTACACCACCCTCTCTCTACACCTCACCACCCTCTCTCTCCACCTCCACCCTCTCTCTCCACCTCCACACCTCTCTACCACCTCTCTCTCCACCTCCACCCTCTCTCTCACTCCACCCTCTCTCACCTCCACCCTCTCTACACCACCCTCTCTCTCCACCTCCACCCTCTCTACACCACCCTCTCTCTCTTACCCACCCTCCACCCTCTCTCTACACCTCCACCCTCTCTTTCCACCTCCACCCTCTCTCTCCACTTCCACCCTCTCTACACCACCCTCTCTCTACACCTCCACCCTCTCTTTCCACCTCCACCCTCTCTCTACACCTCCACCCTCTCTCTCCACCTCCACCCTCTCTCTCCACCTCCACCCTCTCTACACCACCCTCTCTCTACACCTCCACCCTCTCTCTCCACCTCCACCCTCTCTCTCCACCTCCACCTCCCCTCTACACCTCACCCCTCTTCTGCACCTCACTCATCTTTCTCACCCCCCTCCCCCCCTCCTCTACACGCCTCTGCCTTAACAGTAGTTACCCTCTGCCCTCTGTTGTTTTGCAGCCAGTGTTGATGTCGGCGGGACACACTCCTATGTACACCTCTGCTGTTTCCACACTGGTAAGAGCGCAGCGCCCCCTGCTGCTCAGCGCAGCCTCCGTCGCGCTGTTTCCCTGTTGCTGTCGTTGTCAATACTGTCACCATCATCGTCGTCTTCATCTCCACTGTGTCTGAGCTACATCATCACCAGACTGCTTTGTGACTGGGAGTCAGACGTTGTGTTGTCATCATGTCCTAGATGGATTGTGAGGTCATCTGTTCCGTGGTCATAATGTGGTCATGCCAATACTGCCATGTACTGTCGCCTCAAGATTCTACATTGTTGCGACCGATGCCTTTTTCCTTGTTGTGAATAATGTATCAATGCTTATCAGTCTTCATATCTGAAGACTATTGTATTCACTGTATATACTGCCGAAGGTTGATTAGAAACACCATACAGTCTATGACTAGACGACACCAGGGGCTTATCTACTAAAGTGTGAATAAGAGTTCCAGACTTATCTTGTCTGACTGGGTGACACCTGGCTGGGAAGAGAAGCAAGCGAAGGGCTAGTTAATGATCATCTTCAGGACATGCTGATGATGGTGAATAGAACGAGCAGGCTTTCGGACTGTGCTGCAGTGACACAGTCCTACCAGTAGGTGTCAGTGTTCCTCTTTGGAGAACTGCTCTTCATAACCTTGAGAAGATGGCCACGCTGGATTAATCACTGTATCTTTAAATGATCTGTCTTGGTTTTATATGACCAAGCAGTAGCTGACATCTACTGTGATTACACATCATTTCGAAATTGTCAAGATGTATTAACCCTGAGAGTATTTGCATAAGGTGGTTAGAAATAGCAAGAGCAGAGAGAAATGTATAAGGAACATTATTAGGTCTCTTTTTTCGAACATGGTTGTGTCTGTTTGTGTGTGCATGTTTCCCACAGTGTATGTGTGTGTGTGAGAGAGATAAAGAGAGTGATAGAGAGAGTGAGAGAGAGAGAGAGAGAGAGAGAGAGAGAGAGAGAAGAGAGAGAGAGAGAGAGAGAGAGAGAGAGAGAGAGAGAGAGAGAGAGAGAGAGAGAAAGAGAGAGAGAGCGAGTGTGATAGAGAGAGACAGAAAGACAGAGAGAGTGGGTGTATGGGTCTGGAACGCTCGTGGGAATGTGATGCTGCATTGTGCAGAGAGATCCTTAGGGATTCAGCTCCCCAGCTTGTCGGCGGTGATCCAGCAAATGATTCCATCCAGCGCACACACACAAGCACACACTTATTCTTTCCCACACACACACACATACTGTACATACACTTGCCCCAGCAGCTAGTTCAGTGAAAGTGTCTGGGTGTTTTTTTAGGCTTGTGGCAGGTGCGTGCTGCGTGACAGTGGTGTGTCTGGTGGTAGAGAGGTTCTCCTGTCCCGGCCTCATGCTTTATGGGTAATATCGCCTCAGGAAGAACTGCAGTGGGTTGGCATGGCGACAGGACGTCCTGGGCTGTCCTCCATTCCTTCCAGCAGATGACAGCAGCTGGGGGGGGGGGCTGGGGGGGGGGGCTGTTAGAGGTAGAAGGACTGGGAGGACTGGGGAGGCTGAGAGAGCTGGGAGGCTGGGGGGGCTGGGAGGCTGGGGGGGGCTGTTAGAGGTAGAAGGACTGGGAGGACTGGGGAGGCTGAGAGAGCTGGGAGGCTGGGGGGGCTGGGAGGCTGAAAGAGCTGGGAGGCTGGGGGGGGCTGGGAGACTGGGGGGGGGCTGGGAGACTGAAAGAGCTGGGAGGCTGGGAGGCTGGGGGGGCTGGGAGACTGAAAGAGCTGGGAGGCTGGGAGACTGAAAGAGCTGGGAGGCTGGGAGGCTGGGGGGGCTGGGAGACTGAAAGAGCTGGGAGGCTGGGGGGGCTGGGGGGGTGGATGTTAGAGATGGAAGGACCAGGAGGATCCTCCACTGAGCTGTGCTGAGGACGGGCCTCTGTCTCAGGTCAGTCCTTAAGGAGCTGTTTATGACTGAGACACGAGCGGGAGGCTTTAACTGCATTAGACTGATTGGTCATTACAAGGCAGTCCAACACTGTGCTGGTGTTTTATCGCCATTTTGAACCGAATCACACCCTCTCTTCCGGTACGATAGTGAGTTGTACTAATGAACCCCTTCCCCTCTCTATCTATGGCCTGGCTCTCTGTCCACAGCTCTATTCAAGGGCTGCTGCCAAACGAATCTGTCCACCCTCACCATGGCCTCTATGTGCTGGGTCCTAACCTCTGCCTGCCCTGCATGTCAGGGTGCATCTCCTTTTAGCCCTCTCCCCCCTCACGTCTCCTCTCCCTCTCTTCCTCTCCCTCTCTTCCTCTCCCTCTCTTCCTCTCTTCCTCTCCCTCCATGTGGACTCGCTCGCTTCATGCAGGGATTCCATTCGCATTTTGTCCTGCGTTAGCCTCCATCCCGCCTTCCTCCCCTGTGTCTCCCCTCCCTCCCCCTTTCTCCCCCCTCTCTCTCTACAGGCTATCGGTACTTGTATCTCCATTTTCTGCGTCTTCTTTCTTACTTTTCTTTAATAAATGTTTAAAACGTCCCTGCAGCTCCAGTGTAATTACTGTGCAGTAGCTGCCCGGGTCTTTTGGGAAAGTGGGGGTGGAGGGGGTGGGGGGGGGGGGGGGGGGGGCGTTCCAGAAGAGGAGCGTGTTGATAAGACTAGGTGGTGGAGAGAGGGGGTTGCAGAGGAAGCGGAGAGTGGGAGGATGGCTTGACTGGGCCCCGTGATGGTGACTGAGAGGAAATGAGGTAGAGGGCGCCTGTAGGGGCGAGGGAGACAGATAGAGAAATCTTATTACCAAGATGAGACTGTCAGCTTTGCATGTCCCAACTGAAATTCAGTGTGTGTGTGTGTAGGAGAGAGAGAGAGAGAGTGAGTGAAAGAGAAAGGGAGAGGGGAGAGTCGGATACAATGATAGAGATTTTGAGTTCTCTCCTCCTCTAAGTTTCAATTGTTGTTTGCCACCGGGGACCAGCAACACAATAAACAAGAGAAACAGCAATAATCCGAAGAGCATTATCCTGCTGTCCGCCTGCATCTCCCCCCACTGGCAGCACACCCCACGTCCTCCCTCTCTCTTTATCGCTCTTGCTCTATGTCTCTTGCTCTCTCTGTATG
>NC_085036.1:11548807-11629696 GCF_963692335.1 Osmerus eperlanus
TAAATAAAGTTTCATGGGTGCCAATCAATCACTTAGAAGGTGACTGTACGTTGAACCTCCTACTGGACTCGCACACTTCAATCCAGGCCTGCCCTCTGCACTGAAACAATATTTATCACACACACAGACGTAAGCAAACACAAAACACAAATCCTCAGCTGTCAAAGACTGTCAACGAAGAACACAGCAAGGCAATGGGTAGTCCATTGCCTTCCACCAATGGGGGGGAACCATGTGAGGCCTTTGTACAGTGACAGAGAGTCCTCAGCCCGCTGCACAGCGTGGACTCTGAGCTGATAACACCGGCTCACCCCAACATACCGAATACGTCTCATCTTTCAAAGGCTCTGTGCAGGGTCCTCCTTTCTTGTTTTCTAATTCTGGGAGTTGGAGTTTGGAGTTGGGGATGGACCTTATTCACAACCCTTAATATTTTGTACTATTTTTTTTATTATCATAAAATCAACCAAACAATGGACCACATAATAGGGATTGGCCTGCAGCGCAAGTTAGACAACAAAAACCCCTCTTACATAAATGATTACATAAACTATGCTTGTCGTGATGTTGTTTTTGTCCCACAAGACAAACCTGAACACACGGAGTTGGCAGCAAACTATGCAAGCTCAAACCCAATAACTACAAATTGTCTGTGAATAACATTTTGTGTCACTGTGACATGCACAGTATAGCCTACGTGATAACGCGTCAGGTCCACGTGTGTACTGCTTTCACCTGAAATAACTAAAGCCAAAGTCCAATACTGGCTAATGAAATCTGTGCGTGTCTTTGATAGGTCAAAATAAACTGATTATGTAATTGTATCAATCTGGTCCTTCGACTTTTCTCATCTAGGTTAGGACAGGTTTGTAAGTTGCTCTTCTAAGCAAGTTCGAGGCAGTGTTTGTTTGTGTGTGTAAAAGAGAGACACGCTGTTGAGTGAATCAACTCACCGTGCGTAAGTGTTTCCTGAGTATGTATAGAATAAATCCCCATATCCTTGACGTTACTCCGAGGAAAGTGCGAATACCAAGTAAGCACTGGCGGGTCTTCAGCATGGTTGACAGTTTGACACACCGCCTCTAGGTTAGCGGTGTAGACCAAGCCCGCTTGTCGGTGAGTGCCCAGACTAAATAACGGAACCCCCAGCCCCTTCTAGTACCCTCCAGATCTTATACCCGGCAAGTCGAATACTCCTAGCTAGGTAGCTCAAGACGCTGCCAGCTTGAACTGCCACGTTCTCACAGACGTCTTCTGTCACACTTAACAGACAAAAGCGAAACAAACAATAAATATGAATTTATCTTAACTAGCAAATAAAATAATAACATTAAAAAAGGTCAAGAGACAATGATGAAACGATATGATAAATTCGCTAGGCTAGCTAGCTAACCTTAGCTAGCTAGCTAGCAAATGAGTCTCTCAACTGTAATTTGATTCAAAAATCGTAAAAAGAAAATGTCTGACTATGTGTAAGTCAAACAGCGGAGTTCTAACATTTCGGATTCTCTTCAAACGGGAAAAGATTTGACAAATACACCGAAACCGCCAACTAGGCAGAGTCAACACAGCCTATATGAAGAACCGGAACTTGACGGTGCGCTGCCATTTGTGTCTCAGTGTGACTTCCGTTGAAAGGGAAATGTGCCGCTTTCAAATGTGTCTTACTTTCAAACGTCACAGTCTGTTGAATCTCTTCAGTTTTTCAAATGCATGTACTGGATCTTTCAGTGTTCTACGAGAGATACCCATCCATTTTCAGATTCCTAGCTCGGTGTATAATTACACACTGACATCCAGGAATCTATGTTTCATTGCCTCCATGGCATCTCCTACATCTCATACACGTGTGCTACCATACCTGGTGTCATATATTTTCAGCAAGTCAAGCCATCTGGCTGATTTCCATACCCCACCTGTATGAGACCCCAGCCCACCTCTATGAGGCTCCAAAGTTTTGAGAAGTCCGCACTTGTGTTCAAATATGTAGGGTTACATTTGACAAAATTATATATTTTTCCTTGAGAGTAGGTCATTTACATAACGATTAGTGATGTAATTGTTTAGAAAAGACGGTCAAAGTGGGAGGCATAACTCAAACCTAGAACACGGTTAGGGTGCTTATTTAGGTATCAGTACGGTTTGAACATTTGTGATACATTATTTCCATTTCTTATCTGAACTCGATGTTTATAACCCAGCCAAGCCTATGTACACACCCATCATCTAGCCTTTGAAACGCAAATAGGTAGGGGAGTGCAATCACCAAGCTGTAGCACATGATCAATTGTTACACAGAGAGCAATTGCTCATGAAGATAGACTCATCGTGGGACATACACTTAAAAGGTAAAGTGCCAAATCATGTAAACTGTTTTAGTTGGGTCTTATTTGCTCAATTGACTACTGAAGAAAATACACAAAAGTTAGTTTTTTGTTTTTGCCTGTGTTTAAAAAAGACAGCATTTTTCACACAATCTCTTAAAAGCCTTTTTCAAAGGATGAACAGTGTGTATTTTTTCCTTTTACAGTACACAGATCTTAAAACCAAACCTGTTGTAGTAACAGTGGTTTGCCACAATGTTGCTAGCTGTAAAGTGGGTACGAGTGATATTGGTTTTCCCTAAGCCGCCCGTCATTACTCTCTTGTTTTACCATGGGGTGAATACTGAATAGGTGTACCAATGAAGATGGGAAAATGTGTCATGTCAATTGTAAACAATCAAACAGAGTGCACAGTGTCACCTGTATCTCAAGAGACGTTTCTGACATAGTATGCTGCAGCTTATGAAAAATTAAGGTTCTTTAAATACATAAAACTGTTTTACATTTCTCTTAATAGAGTGCTATTGCTGACTCATTCAACATAATGGACAAACAGCCCCCTGGTTATCACATGGGTTTGGCCCCAGTAGGGGTTCCTCCTGGCCTAGAGTACCTCACACAGGTACTATAAGCCACAAAGTGTGAATAATTGTAACTGAGAATTATTCACGTATCACAGATATACATCCATGTTAGATTTCAAAAAGATTTATTTCGATCTTTAAGGTGGATCAAATCTTGGTGCATCAGAAGATTGAACTGCTAGAGGGTAAGAATGAATAATCATGATGTCGTAACGTTACAGAGACAGATCACACAGAGGCGTTTAGATTTATTCTACTGTCCAGATGCACGTGGTTTCTCACAGTTTCTTTTGCTTTCTAGCTCTCACTTCTTTTGAGACCAACAATCAATATGAAATCAAGAACAGCCTGGGACAAATGATCTATACCGCTAAGGAAGACAATGACTGTTGCACCCGTAACTGCTGTGGCACTCTTCGCAGATTTCAAATGAAAATCAAAGACCTTCATGATCAGGAAGTGATCCACATAGTGAGACCATTTCGCTGTGCCTCATGCTGCTTTCCTTGTTGTCTACAAGAGGTATTACAACTTCATATACAAAAAAATGCCCACTGCCAACAGTGCAACAGGCTTAGCGTAATGCAAGTATACTGTAAAATCCCAAACCTGCTTGTTATGTCCTGAAGATGTAACTTTCCATGTGTGCTTCACATGACTTATTTCTTACTTATTAAATGTCAATTCAGATGGAGGTGCAGTCCCCTCCTGGTACAACTGTGGGCTACGTGGTTCAGGAGTGGCATCCTTTTATTCCCAAGTTTTCTATCCAAGGAGCATCCAAAGAGACCCTACTCAAGATTGAAGGTCCATTCTGTGCCTGCAAATGTTGTCAAGATGTTGTCTTTAAGGTATGATATTGCATTTCTTAGTCTCCTGTGTACTGTATGTATGTGTGTGTATTTGTGTGTGGGTGTATTGTATATGTATGGGTAGGTGAATGTATGGATGAATGGTAGCCCTGATTATTCCACTGTTTCTGGAAAGGTGATGGGGAAAGATGGAGACAATGTCATTGGACAAATCACTAAGCAGTGGAGTGGGATGGTGAAAGAGATGTTCACAGACACAGATAACTTTGGCATCCAATTCCCTATGGATCTGGACGTAAAGATAAAGGCTGTACTGTTGGGGGCTTGCTTCCTTATTGTGAGTATTATATCCAGTACTGAATAACTTAATGGTTTCTGTCTGAGCAACATTCGACATTGTTTAAGTTTTTATTAATGATCATTTGGTCTTTCAACAGGATTTCATGTTCTTTGAGAACGTTGGTGACTCTGGTCAGCGCTGCACCGTATTTGGTTGAGCAAGTGAAAATGGCAAACATAAAAGTAATGACTAAACTTGAATGTTCATTATTTTAACAGTCCACAATATACTATATATATATATATGTGTGTATAATTGCACTGGCTGTGTTGGTAAGCTTGTATTAATTAATCACATGAAATAAACATGAATCTTAATTTTTTTTTTAATGGGTTGTCATTAATGTTGATGTTCACAATGTCACAAAGCCCACATTAGGTTTCTGTGTTTCATAGTCGCCAATATGAAGAATCTTACTGAAAAAATATAATTCAGCTTCCTCCTTCCAAGGGTTCAATGTAGCGGCTATTAGGTGTTATCAATGAAGAACAACTTCAAAATGTCTAAAAGCAACATAAACAAAGTAATTATACTTCCTCTTAAACAAGCCCAGAATTATAACATCCCTAAACGAGCATCGGGTTATTCGAGTTGGAATATTTGAAATATATACAGTATGCATAATAATAAATCGATATATTAGGTAGCTATGAATATGTAAATGTATGATACGATAGATACAACCTAGAGTTGAGTGAGGGCGGAAACGTTGGTTCAGTGACGTGTTGGAGAGCCAATGAAATTATACAATGGGCGGAGTCAACATTGAATGATAGTCGTCTTCTGCAATCAAAACTGTGCTTTTGAAACCACGTTGAGGTATATAAAACATTTCCGCGGCGCACTCGCCCTTTGTGATAATGTCGGCTGATTATGAAGAGAGGTAAAGTCCCCCTTCCGATTGTTTCTCATTCATGGCTAATCACTGACCACATAGCTAGCTAATCGTTCCGAAATGTACCCTTTCTATTGCCCCCAGTTTCTGTTTATCACTTGCGATGGCATCTAGCTAACCCAGCCGAGCTTCGGTTGCGATGGTAGCAAAATGCGTCTTCTCCCATCAGGCTAACGCTTTGTGTGCATTCACGTTACCGTTTTTTGTCCATTCCAGTGCCGGTGATATGCTGGGGCCTAGTTCCTACCTGCTTGTAATTTGCAACGTCGTTATGATTAACGTCAGCTAGCTAGCTAGCCATGTATCTAGATACTAACGGCACTAGCTAGTTAGACTTCTTAACGTATACTAACGATTTAGCGAAGCTTTAGCGCCGTAGTACAGTAGCACATATGCTTATTTTCTACATTCTAGCGACCTGGGCCGATCATGCTAACTGCACTTGAGTATCGTCGAGATTTGCTTGCTTGCTAACGTTAGTTCCCTACCCAAGAAACGTCACCTTGCTTATATGGACGAATGTGTTCATTTGATACTGTAGCTGGACTCTTTTGAACGAGACTATTTAACTCTACATCCAGTTTTACGTTACCTCTACCTACTGATGTCGAGTGTTTGTGCCTCAACCAAGCGTCTGCGCTAACTAGCCATCATGGAAATGCGGACAGCCCAATGAACGTACTGTATTCTGGCCCAGAGGCAAATGGTTGAAAAGGCAGACATCGTTGTAGGCACAAGGCAGATGACTAGCTAATGACGTTATTTCATTCGTATGCCAGTAAAGGGTCGTCATTTCTCCTGGCGTGCTGCAACATCACCACGAATATTGAGCAAAACCGTTGTAGCTTGGTTCTACTGTTCCAGTTCCATGTTTTTGCGCAATGGTTATTAATTTGCAGCTAGCTCACCGTGGAAATAGTTTACTACCTCTGTTCCAGCTATTTGATTTAATGACATGTAGTGACGTCCCTCCAGATCCAGAGACAATGGCCCGGAGGGGATGGAGCCCGATGGAATCATTGAGGTGAGTTCATCAGTCACCAGTTGTTGCTATTCAGTCAGTGCACTTGATACAACACAATACTTTGAACTTGACCTGGAATTGTGCCACTTTACAATGGTATTGGCGAAAGCGCCCTGATGCCTGTTCCTGGGAAGTTCTGTTTTTGGTTGCTGATCAACATGTTTCAACAGAGCAACTGGAATGAGATCGTGGACAGCTTTGATGAGATGAGCCTGCGTGAGACTCTTCTCAGAGGGATTTATGCCTATGGTTTTGAGAAGCCCTCTGCCATTCAGCAGAGGGCCATCCTCCCTTGCATCAAGGGTGGGTAGAAAGCCTCACTTTCAAGCTACCTCTTAAATACTAAACTCTATTTGGAATTTCCTAGCTATGTACTCTTGGATACCATTTTTAACATCCTTCCCTCCCCTCGTTCTTTCTAGGTTATGATGTCATTGCACAGGCTCAGTCCGGTACAGGGAAGACCGCTACGTTTGCCATCTCCATCCTGCAGCAGATTGATGTTGAGGCGAAGTCGACTCAGGCCCTGGTCCTCGCCCCCACCCGGGAGCTGGCTCAGCAAGTAGGTCGTTCTAAACACGACGATGATGATGATATATCATATTTATAGTGCGCCCTCCCTTGTTGGGGCGACATCAGGGTGCTGAACACGTGTTCACCAATCGCCGCCTCGCCGCTCGCCCCACAGATCCAGAAGGTGATCCTGGCCCTGGGTGACTACATGGGCGCCTCCTGCCATGCCTGTATCGGCGGCACCAACGTCCGCAACGAGGTGACCAAGCTCCAGGCCGAGGCCCCTCATATAGTGGTGGGCACCCCTGGCCGTGTGTTTGACATGCTGAACCGCAAGTTCCTGGGTGAGTGACGCACCATATTTGCTCTTATTTTTGAGGTTAGATTACAGACAATCAAATATATATATATATATCAAATATACACGTATATCAAGTTTTGGCTATGCACTTCTGATCCTTGATTTTCTGCTGTGCTTTTAAATTTGCTTTGGATAAGTGTCGGCTAAATGAACAACATAAGCGTCATTAATTCAATAAAAAAATGTAACATAAATGTAACGTTTTACTTCAGCCTCCAAGAACATCAAGATGTTTGTCCTTGACGAGGCTGATGAGATGTTGAGCAGAGGTTTCAAGGATCAGATCTATGAGATCTTCCAGAAGCTCGACACCAGCACACAGGTGAGAAGGTGATGGAGGGACTGGGGTAGAAGGAATGGAAAGGAACTTATTTTGTAGGTCAGTCTGACAAACAAGCTGTTTCTGTTGGCAAAGGCAGTACAGCGTGTCGTTTTGAGTCATCTTAAACATTGATTATCCAGTTGGATACTGTAGTAGTCTACTCTTGTGTAAACATGCGCTGACAGTGCACTTGTAGGATGTTAGTAGTATACAGATGCTAAATCATTTACTTTTAACATTACATTTCAGCAGAGTATTCCCTTGAGTGTATATGGTTTTAGTGAGCTTATCATTTTACCCCTGTCCTTGATCTGTGCTGTGTAATTGTAAACCAATTGTATCCATTTCGGTGCAGTCTTCCTGGTTGGAAGTTTGTGTCCTCATGCGAGAGCTGCTTGCTGACTGTGCTTCTCCCGGGCACTGTGACACCAGGTGGTGCTCCTGTCGGCCACCATGCCCCAGGATGTGCTGGAGGTCACCAAGAAGTTCATGCGTGACCCCATCCGCATCCTGGTGAAGAAGGAGGAGCTGACCCTGGAGGGAATCCGGCAGTTCTACATCAACGTTGAGAAGGAGGTAGTACCTGAGATGTTTACAACGAGAGTTGTCCGACGTTGGGTGGGACTGAATGGAAGGGCTGGAATCCAGCACCACTGGTTTAACCCTTGTGTTATCTTCGGGTCATTGTGACCCCCCCCAAGTGTTGCGACAACTTTACCTCATACAAAAATAAAGTGAAGCATTTTCTTTTAACCGTCGGGCTGTCTCACACCCCCCACAGTGCGAAGGTTAAAAGAAAATGCTTTTTATTTGTTTTTGTATTGGGTAAAGTTGTCGCAGCACAACGATGGGTCGTTGTGACCCGAAGGCAGCACAAGGGTTAAATGTACATGCTTGAGCGGTGTAGACTTGGATTTTTTTCGTGGTTGTTACACTTGGGAGTGCATCTTAAAATCAAAATCCCAGATGTCTCTTGCTTCTTTGAAACGAGGAAGGGGTTTTAATTGTTTGGCCAGAAACCAACAGCTGTTTTCTCTGACTGGGCACAGTCCCCTTTCACAGCTTTTTAGCAGAAAGAAGATCCAGCTCCAACATGATTTCTGTGTGTGCATGCAAGTGAGTCATCTCACCTTGGTGTCATGTTCTGTCACCAGGAGTGGAAGCTGGACACCCTGTGTGACCTGTATGAGACCCTGACCATCACTCAGGCTGTTATCTTCATCAACACCCGTAGAAAGGTGGACTGGCTGACCGAGAAGATGCAATCCAGGGACTTCACCGTCTCTGCCTTGGTGAGAGCCCCTGTCTAGTGGGAGGGGAAGAGCCTGGGCCCCAGTTTAGTACTCTGGGGTTCAGCGGGAGGTCAGGGGGTCCTAAGGGCAACTATTTGTTAGAATTACAGCACGTTCTTATCCTTGTGTGTTCGTGTGCCTGTCCTTCAGCACGGTGACATGGACCAGAAGGAAAGGGACCTGATCATGAGGGAGTTCCGTTCAGGGTCCAGTCGGGTCCTCATCACCACAGATCTGCTGGTGAGTGCAGATGCAGCATCATATCCTGATTCGCTCATCTGGTCAGGATTCAATCTGCTGTTGAGTGGAGATGGATCACTGTAGCCTGATTCACTTGTCAGGTTGGATATGACTCTTGATTCACTGATGCGACATTTGAAACCACTTTCATGGGTTAAGTCTGGTTCAAATCTGATTCCTGGTCTTGTAATCTCAGTCTGAACAATCAGATTCCAATTATGTGCCCAGTTCATTTGCATGGGCATGTCGGTTTAAGACAGAAATATGTTATAACCCTTGTGTTATCTTCGGGTCATTCTGACCCATCAGTCATTGTGACCCACCGTCGTATTGCGACAACTTTACCGCATACAAAAACAGTGAAGCATTTACTTTTAACCATTGGGCTGTCTCAGACCCCCCCACATAGCGAAAGTTAAAAGAAAATTATTTTTATTTGTTTTTGTATTGGGTAAAATTGTCACAATACGACGGTGGTTTGTTGTGAACCTTTGGGTCATGTGACCCGAAGGCAGCACAAGGGATAATATTATATATCATATTTTGGATATTATTACAGTTAACCATGTTAGTAGAATTGCAAAACATGTCTTACTTGGTGTTTTCCCACCTCTCCTTCAGGCCCGAGGAATAGATGTCCAACAAGTGTCTTTGGTGATCAACTATGACCTCCCCACCAACCGTGAGAACTACATCCACAGGTTAGAGCCTCATCTGAATCCTGAAGTCCCCTCCCTCACCACACAACGCATTCATTTGAACCAGCCACCTCAATCTGCAGTCAAACCGCTGAGCTATACCTGTCGACTTAAACTTACTGCAGTTGGATGGCGTCTTCGGGAACCCTCAATCTCATTGTTTTGTCGTCCGTAGGATTGGCAGAGGAGGCCGTTTTGGCAGGAAGGGTGTGGCCATCAACATGGTAACCGAGGACGACAAGAGAACTCTCCGTGATATCGAGACCTTCTACAACACCACGGTGGAGGAGATGCCCCTGAACGTGGCCGACCTCATCTAAAGAGCGCCCTCTGAGGTCTTCTAAAGAGCCCTCTGAGGTCTTCTAAAGAGCCCTCTGAGGTCTTCTAAAGAGCCCTCTGAGGTCTTCTAAAGAGCCCTCTGAGGTCTTCTAAAGAGCCCTCTGAGGTCTTCTAAAGAGCCCTCTGAGGTCTTCTAAAGAGCCCTCTGAGGTCTTATATACCCCCCCACCCTACCCCCGTCGTAGCCCTCTATCTTCATTCTAGACAAACTCCTTCAACCACTCCATGTATCCCAATTTTGCACTCTTAAATGGGGCAGGGGAACCCCTCGTTTCCCTCCTCTTCCATGCCCTGTGCTGTCCCTCAGGCCTCATCCGTATTGATAGGGCTCCAGGAAAGGGAACCATCCCTCAAGTCCTCCCCTTTCCCACCTTGCTTAATAAACAGAAAAAAGAATGTCATGTAGGTTTACTCAAGGACAAACAAATTCTTTTCTCCAGCCGTGTTCTTTAAAAAAACCCAGGATTTTGAGTCCTCACAGTGACTGCTATGTTACTGTAGCTGCTTCTGCCCCTGAACCATCTCATACAGTATGATACACGTGCTGCAGGAATGTTTTTAAGGTTGACGTGGTGTTCTCGTCTTCATTCAAGTGGTCGTACAGTATTAAAACTAATGTGAACTATGTGAAAGAAATCCTAGATTCAAATTTCGAGGTCATCATTCTGTACTCGATATTCACACCTGTAGGGAGACTGACACACAGCAGTGGGTATTGGGAGTTTTGCTTTGGGTGCAAAGATATTCGATTGGACTCTCCAACAGCTCCATTCTTATCATTCTGGTCAAATAATTTTATTTATTTTCCACCCTTTTTATTGACATCTTGGTTTCATTTTACAACTTGAGGGAGGGGGGATGACTTCAATAAAGTTACCAAATAAATCATGCATTTGTGTCTTTCTGATCTTGTGAACTTGTCTGCCTCACAACTTCTTGGTTCCTACTGATCAGGAGTCAGCTGTCTGTGTTGGGATGTGTATCATTTGATGTGCCATTTCTAATTAATTTCACAAGGTTAAAAGGGTTTGTCTACATTTGGTTCGGTTTAGAATGGAATCTAACGGGACGGTTGGAGTGCCACGCCCCAAGTGGCCTCGTCTGATGTCAATATTAAGAGTTGAGATCATAGATGGATTCTAATGAGGAATGTAGATAAACAATCTTTGAAGAGACACACAAGACGGTTAAATATAATTGTGGCTCATGAAAATGGAAAAGGCTGTTGTATTTCTGTGGACTATTAACATCTATGGTTGGTCGTGACTTCACCACAAGATGGAGTCATTTCCACCCTAGTTTGACTGGATTAACAGCAGTACTTCTTGCTTCCACATCAGCACTCATGATACAGAAAGTGTTCTTGTACAGATAGGCCTACTTTGAACTTAAATCGTTATCAAGTCATAGGGAATATTTGTTTGGAAATCACTTTTTAAACCTGTTCCAGTCCAGTCTTTGTTTCAAGTCCTACCATTGCCACTTCAGGAAGAGATGGAGTATAAATACAATTTTACATGCTCTTTTATTTTTTCAAGGGACTAAATCTTTTTTTATGCAGTAATGTGTTTTTCTTCAACTTTGACATCACTAAGTAATAGAAGAGTAAAGTAAAGCAAACAGCTCAGATTCTAGAATATATTCTCATATTTTTATATAATGGACAAAATCCATATAGACCTGAGGAGAGCTCTCTATGCTCTGCAAGTCTTGTGCAGTCTTTCTCCATCCCTTTGCTGGGTGGAAATCCACTAGTCAGTAATCACCCAACTTACCCTCCAACACATTAACTGAATACAGTTCACCGTCGCCCTGCATGCTGTCGTGCTTGCCGGTTTTAATTGCTTTCCCCGGGCCTGTGAACTCACACCAACCTAAGCTCAGCTATATGTTGTCCCCGTCAGTGTAGGTGGCCGTTTCTGCAGTTTTTTTTTTGCACCCTCCACCGCGGGCCGTCCAACTGCCTCCTCCAACCCCCCGCCGGCGTGGCGATTGTTGCCAGGGCAATAGTGAGTGCAGGGGGCTGGTGGAGGACTGCCTGGGTTGCTCTGCCCTGTGATGGATAGCCAGGCCCCATTTACATGAGAAGAGCAGGGGAACGGGCATGAATAGAGGGACTTTCAATCTGCTTGTCTCCGAGGACTTTCTCCACAACCAACCCCCCCCCCCCCCCCCATCTTTTCTTTGTGCGACCCTCCTCCGTTTCTTCACCGCGCCTTTTCTTCTCTTGAACCCCCTCACTTCATTTTCTTTTGCCCCATTGCCTCGGATCTGTCTTGCCCAGTTCTTATGTTTATAATGCTGCCTCTTTCAAACCCACTCACTCTGTGGGGTTGTATTTGCCTACTTTAAGTTTGATTTGATTGTC
This sequence comes from Osmerus eperlanus, assembly GCF_963692335.1. Lineage (NCBI taxonomy): Eukaryota > Metazoa > Chordata > Actinopteri > Osmeriformes > Osmeridae > Osmerus > Osmerus eperlanus. The sequence continues at coordinate 11,560,920 of NC_085036.1, forward strand.
ACCCCAACACCAGTAGACATAAATATGTTTCCTCTCTGTTCTCTCCTCATCTTCACAATAAGGACATGGCTGACACAATGGAACAGGCGCACTCCATACGTACACAAAACTGAACTAAACTAGGTGTATTATTCCAGCCTGGGCACATTCATTAGGTCTGATATTTAGTCTGTGACAGACATCTTAGCCTTAAGTCTTCTAGAAGACATGGGGGTTATTGTACTGAACAGCAGATTTTCTGGCACTAAACCCCCCTAAAGGCACTGTGCAGAAGATTTGATGAACATTAACATACTTGTTCAAGCAGGGATGAACAAACCATTGGGTAGATTCAGCTGGTGGTTGGCTATGGGTGCACACTTAGTCACAATGGAGGTGTAAAGTGAGGACTATAGAAACTAACAGTGGTCTAGTTGGGGGATTATCTGTGCCCATCAGGTCCCCTCTGGAGCCTTGACACACAGGTACTCTGGATGGAGTAGCTAGAGTTGATACTATCAACAACAGTTTTTTTAAAGCCTGGTTTATCATGTAGAGTTGTTTTTCCTCATAATTCAGTATACAGCCAATTTATAACCATAACAATATTTTTTTTTACTTCACTTAAGAAATCCAAGACTCCAAAACAAGTCTTGATTTAGTCAATAACAGATCTACAGCTGAGAAAATAAGGTTTATAAATTGGGACTTAAAAGTTGTGTTGAGGCAGGTTCCCCTCCCTCTGTCAGCCCTCCTCCATTCACTCAAGTGCATTCCAAATTCACCGCACCCCTTCCTTAGTGATGTAAATGAGCAAGGTGGAGGAGAGGAGTTAGGGCCAAGCAGGGAGAACAAGCTCTGTTTCCTCACTATCCTGAGCAGCACACTGGAAGACACTTCTCGTTCTACTGCAGATCACTAAACAGCTTCATAATGAGTTTGTTTTGAGATTTTCACATTTAAATTCTTAAAAACAGGCTTCTTTTTTCCCTTTACAGCTTAACTTCGTTATTTTCCGTGAGCTTTGAAGGGCAAAACCTTTTGACAGTGTAAAGGAATACTGTCTGAAAAAGCCTGCCGCTCCGAATTGCGCGAGTGCGGAACTGCGTTTACTTTTCAGTTTAATTTCTAGTGATATTGACAACATGTACAACATGCTGGAGCACCAAATGAAATCGTCCGTCCAGACGCACCAGCCAGGACCTGGGATGATCCCTGGCAACGGGCCAGGTGTGGGCGGTGCACACACAGGTAGCAAGACCACAGCCTGCCAGCCTGGCTCCGACCCCATGGACAAGGTCAAACGGCCCATGAACGCCTTCATGGTCTGGTCTCGAGGCCAGCGGAGAAAAATGGCTCAGGAGAATCCCAAAATGCACAACTCTGAGATCAGCAAGCGCCTGGGCGCCGACTGGAAGCAGCTGACGGACGCGGAGAAGAGACCCTTCATCGACGAGGCCAAGAGGCTGCGAGCCCAGCACATGAAGGAGTACCCCGACTACAAGTACAAGCCCCGCCGCAAGACCAAGCCCATGCTGAAGAAGGACAACCTGGTCAACAACTACATGAGTCCTGGCATGCTGAGCGCCCCCACAGCTCAGGGGCCCGGGTCCAACCAACGGATGGACAGCTACGGCTGGGGCCCGGCGGGGGGGTACACCGGGATGCAAAACGAAGCGCTCAGCTACACCCAGCAGCTGCACCGCTACGACCTGTCAGCACTGCCGTACCCCTCGGGCATGGCCTCAGCTCAGGCCTACATGAACGGAGCCAACTCATACAGGTGAGACTGGAGTTACGTTACCTCTTAGGAGCCGGTGGGAACACACATACCGGGTGGCATTCTGGCCGTGATTCACTGCAGGCTCCTCAGCCAGGGTGGAGCCTAGAATAGTTTCAAATGTTCCACATTCAACAGTTGTTGTAGATGAGTAAATAAGAAGAGAAGTTATTTGAGGCTAGTGCCGTTCACGCTCTCGGTTTATGTCACGCGTATCTTTCTGAACCCAGGGTGGCGACGCTTGTCTTTGTCAACAGCTCAGGAAGGCCCTGCTAAACTGAAACATGTTGTTGTAACTTCTCCACCAGCACACAAACCACTGAAACCGTTATCCACTACATTGTCAAACATAAACACAAGATAAACAGATCTTGTCAGGGTTTATTTTTATTTTTAGGCATGACTATTAATACTCCTCACTATTATAATCTGTAAAGCAGTAAGTTTTATAGGTCAATCATGGTGTATAATGCTGAATGCCCTTTCTTCCCTCCTCTCCCTCCCCTCCCCCTCCTCTCCTCCCCCACCCTCCTCCAGCCCCATGTCCTACAGCAGCAGTCCCCAGCAGCCCAGCCCGGTGATGAAGCCAGACAGCATGGCCCACTCCCCTACAGGCAGCCATCCCCACGCCCACCAGAGGGGCCTGCAGGGGGACCTGAGGGACATGATCAGCATGTACATGCCACCCGGAGAGTCCACAGACCCTAACGGTCAGAGAGGCTACTCAAACATCCCCCAGCATTACCTCGGAGGCTCGGTACCTCTAACTCACATCTGAGAGGCCGGACTCGGACCTTGGAGGTTTTAGGAAACTTTCATGCTAATTTTCAGTCTTTAGCACTGGCCTGGGATTGGCTGTGAGCCGTCTGGCAGGGTTTCACCAAGAGGCCGAAGAGAGAGAAAACGACGACCCATCACCAAATGAAGGATGGGATGGTGAATGTTTTCATGACGAATAAACCTATTTTTATGTTTCGCTCAGTGTCGGAGGATATCCTCTTGACTGATAAAGGGCAAAAGGACAAATTAACGCCAAGCAGAGAATCCACAAAGAGGCCCTGTTTGGGTAAACATTTCTAACAGCCTGGGCTCACTGGAGACTGGTCCAACCTGCCATGTCTGAACTGTCAGAGACATTGACAATCCCAAGTGTTGCACTCAAATGTCTTTGCAAAAAAATAGTAAATTGCCCCAAAATGGGTCTATACTTGGTGTAATTTATATTAAACAACAGCTGAATACAGTTCTGTTTCCAAATGATAATGAACTTTTGTTTGTTTGGTGATTTTATACATGTTTAGCTTTAGTTCAATACTTTGTCAAATATAGCCCAGGCTATTGTAAAATAAAACAAATGTCTTTTTTTTCCAAACCCCCTTACACTAAGGGCATTGCTGTATGAAGTAACATGATGTCACTGGTGTAATAAATACATAAAATTATTTCATTTGAATTACTTTACTGCCACACCACTTGCCGATTTGGTCTGTATTCAAAACCATCCAGGCCTTAGTACTATTAAAAAAGCGATGGAGAAAATGAACCAGCTGAAATAATATCTACTACAACACCCAAGTGTTTAAGGGAAATCTGTTATATAAGCCTTGTTCAAAATAAATAGTCCGATATTACTAAAATAGTGGAGTTTTAAGCTATTAGTGTTTCTCCAACAACTCACAGACTCCTGGGTGACAGTAAACAGTAATGCCAGCATCCTAAACTAAGGAGAACTACTGAGCACTGCTTCATACTGGAGCATTTCCACAAGCTGGGGGTATACAGAGTACAGCCAGAGGAAACATGAACAAGGTACTTTAAATATCTCACTTTCCACTTCTCCCCGGTCTTTTTCCTCTCTGCCCGCTGATACAATAGACAAGTGGCTGTCCAGACCATAATTACCCGTTTCGGAAAACTCATTGTTGGATGTCTTTGAGCATGCAGGTGCACACAGTAAAACTCTGGTTCTCAGCGTTTCTGACGGACGCCTTTTGTCCTCCTCTCTCTGGATATCCCATGGGGCAGAAAATTAGCATTGCATTGAGGGCCTCGTCTTTCTTATCCTATAGTCCGAGCTTAACCCTTTCACTGCTCCCCGCCATTCTCATGCTAATGCGAAGGCCTTGCCAGCACTGCCTGGTTTGTCCCGGGAATGTGGCAGAGCAACCAATGATGTGAGTGCATCTATATACAGACACTAGGGTTGTTATAAACCTTTAACCAGTAGCACAACATGACAATAACGACAATAAAAAAATACATTTGTAAATAAAAAGTCAGCAACACTAGAAAGAAATTGTTATATAGTAAAAGGGTATTTTAAAAATAAAGAAGTTTATGCATTACACATTTTTTTAGGTTATTGACAGGTTTTCTACATAGTGTCGGAGAGGAAATTAAATTAACAGCCAAGCAAGTCCTACAACTTCTACTGACATGGTGGGGACAACATGAGGTCTGTTGTGGCAGTTTGATGCGAGAAGGCGGGCAGCCCAGACTGGAAGCTACGCCTCACTGCCATGTGACAAGAGGGGGCTGGATGGGCAGCATATTTGATCCCAGCTGTAAACAGTCACCCATGACTGGGGCAGTTTTCTGTCACGGTTGACAAGATGGAAGCCGTTTGACTGCGTGTGTGGCACTGGGGAGGTGTGATGAGGAGATAGAGGGATGTGTTTTGTCTGGAACAATCTCTACTACTACTGCTGCCAACTAAAGCTTATCCCATGTAGATAGTGGGATCTTGGATTGGAGCCATAGCTTTAGTCCAAGTTATCCAGACCTTAGACTGGTTAACTTGGGAAGCATCACAACATTACTGAGTGAATGGTGTGTGTGTGTGTGTGTAACTTGGCATGACTTGTCGATACAGTTCCAACCCTACATTATAGAAGTCAACAACATGCACAACACAAACTTTTTAACACACAACACACTCTACACAGCAGCATTACTCTGCTCCTGAGCGAATGATGTGTATGTGTGGACTGCCTGCCCCCTTTTACAGCTCTTTGTCTCCTCATACAACACAGGCCCTACAAAATCTAGGTCAAGAAGACAACTACACGCACACACACAACTCTGAAAGACACATTTGGGTCTCATTCAGACTCTTGTTGACCAATTCCGTTTGTAAACTGGCTCAGTTTATTTGGCTATGTTGTTTTATACAGTTAAATCTTGAGTTCTGAAGACTTCAGACAATACAAAAGAACATTCCTCACAGAAAACATCCCTTCAAATTGGGAGATTGACTCAAGTCACAAACAGTAAAACTTGTCTTTAGATGAGTTATTCAGGTTCCCCAGATTGCCTTCCACACAGACAGAGATGAAGAGATATATGGTAGGGGTGTGTATGGGTGGATAAGGCTCTACATTTGCCTGGGCTACATGTATGGTATCTGTCATAACTTGACCTCCAATAATAACGACCGCACTGACAACATATAACAACACATGCATACAAAAGAATGACTTAAAGTACCAGGTTTCATTTCTCATCTGAGTGCTGGTGTTGGCTGAGGTCTACTCCTCCTTCTCCTTCACACTGAAGGTCCGGTACCTGTAATACCAGATCTGAGCCAGCAGGAGGCAGCAGAGGCAGGAAGCCAGAGCATGACTCAGAGTAGAGAGAGACTGGCCTGTCTCCTAAAGCCCAGAGCAACAGGGAAAGACAACAGAAGAACAGGGGGGTTACACATTCGTACTTTTGTTGTTGTTAAAATGTTCCGTATGTGCAGGTTAAACATGATAACGATTACTTTTTATCTTGTTGTGTGTATGTGTTTGCGTGTTTGTCTGTTTTGGATCAAAGCTTCTGCTAAATGACTAAATTGTATAGAAAACTGTAAGTGAGTGGGTTTAAGTGTTCAGGCACCATACCTGCAGGGAGGTGAAAATGAGAGAGAGGGAGCCAGTGAACCCCAGACACACAGCCAGACCAGACAGCTGACCTGTGGTCCCACTGCAGTAGTTAGTCCACACCTGAACTGCCTGGACACACAAGCCACCACACAGCAACAGTCAGACCCACTCAGTATCCGATTGCACTATGTTGACCATTCACGCTGCTCATTATTCTTATTTTTATATATATTTTATTTTATATTTAAATTGTTGTATTCTTAGATTGCTTAGAAATAGTTCAACTTTTGTACTTTTACTTAATTTAAGATCTGTATATGTTTAGTGTTTTGCACCTCCCTGCCACAGTAAATTCCGTGTTTGTATAACATACATGGCGAATAAACCGAATTCTGATTCTGATTCATTTACATTTAGTCATTGAAGCAGACCCTCTTATCCAGAGCGACTTACAGTAAGTACAGGGACATTCCCCCCCCCCCCGAGGCAAGTAGGGTGAAGTGCCTTGCCCAAGGACACAACGTCATTTGGCACGAACTGGCAACCTTCAGATTACTAGCCCGATTCCCTAACCGCTCAGCCACCTGACTCTCATTCAACCACACGAGCCGAGTCACTTCAGGGAGTGGTACGCCATCGCCGTTTTAAAGAGACTCAGGTGTCAAAAGGTACCTTGCTTGCAACCACAGCTCCTATGACGGAGGACTGCATCCCAGAGAGGATGGATGGAGGGGTCAGTGAGGATGCCAGCAGGAGCACCGCCCCACAGTAGGCCACCACCACCAACAGGCCTACCACACACACAAGCAACACAACACAGCTGACAGCTCACACCAACTTCAATATCTCTGAACAACTTTGGATCCTTGAATCCTCACTTTCACTGATCTTATGTTGTACTTTCTACATGTACTATTAGTGCATCGCTTCGGATAAGATGTAGCGTCTGGTATATGCTAGAACCGTAAACGGAATGAAGGAGTTGGTTTGGGTAGTTTACGCATGTCCTAAGCTCGCACCTTTGGCCGTGTCCCCACGGTAGCGCAGGAGCAGGAAGACCAGAGAAAGGGTCTGGAGAAGGGTGAACACTCTCTCACTCCAGGCGCTGAAGAAACATGGAGAGCACACAAGCAAAAAAGGCATACATTAACATTTTATAGTATGAATATGTTATATTACATATATTAGATGTTAGCCTTGTGATATCTGTTTCCCTGCCCGTGAGGTGTTCATGTTTCAGGCTGCATAGTTTGTACCTGACGGGGAAGTTGTTAGCCATGCAGTAAACCACAGGCTCCGTTAAAACATACAGCTGGAGAAGAAGCGAGGTGAGGCTGAGGCCCTCCGCATTCCCGGCCTTCCACACTGTCCACACCTGCGGTATCTGTGCTGAAGGGGTATGGGGGATCACAGACAGGCGGGGCTTGAACAAGAAAGCCAACCAGAAAGAGCAGAACCTGAAAGTGTTTGTTTTTTTCACCTAGCACGACGCCAAGCAGAATCCATACTCCTGCAAACTTGCTCAATACGATCTTCAGACACGGAACTGGTTTACAAAACACATAATATTCCAAAACACGAAGAAAACAAATTGTAAAGGGTCATGGAAAGTTTTATATCCGTATTTGGCAAACAAAACGATGTATTTCGCAAAACAAAATGTAGCCAGAGTCGTAACCTAGGAAAGGTTTAGAACCTCCAACACTTCTGTAAAGACATTAGCGAATAAGTGGAATTAATGTTAATGTTAGTCGTGATGGTATATAATGCATTGCTCACCGTGCATAAAGTTTATGTCGACAAAAAACCTGTCATAGCATTTCTCTGGCATTAAGTAAGTTAATAAAAACTGTTTGGTAGGTGAAAGAGTTTCAACGCCCGACGTGGCCATCTTTCGAACTGTGCGTTCAGGAATGTTGACCCACCAATTTTGTGGAAACACATTCTCCAGATCCTGTTGTCAGGAAAATGACTCACGTGAGTATAATCATTCTCATACGGAATCGATATCTCTCTGCACTCAACATAAAATATTTGTTTTCTTGGATTCAACAGACGATGTCAAACTCACCTGCATTCACTGAGATATTTTAAGTCTAGTGAATGTATGTATATGATGCTGACAGTTTTAAAGTACATATTTACCTGCAACCTCTCACTGTATCCTAGAAATCTTAAAGGTTTGTGTTGTTATTTTGTGGGGTTATGGGTAGCCTTTCTATATGCTCTCTATACTTTTTTTTGTTCTCTGGTTCTTTTAGGAAGAAGATAATAACTTATCCTATGTTTTTTTATTGTGGTATAGCAGCTCTGTTAAAATGACTGATTAAACACATGACACAGATAAGGTCTTTAAATGCAAGGTGATTTATTGCTAAACTCAAATCAGGAACTTATTAGTTAATAAATAGTCCGTTTATAAATATTAGTTAATAAATAATCAGTTTATCTGGAACTAAGCATTTCCTGCGAGACATTCAAAATGGTACACTTTATAAATAAAATTCCAATCCTGAGGCCCATGAAGGTTGGTGCCCAGTCTCTCATCAATGTTTTACAGCCGGGACTGTGTCATTAGGGTTATCTATGTTTTAACGCCCTGTCTGTTTGTTTTATCAATGTTTGTACTGTTTATGTGGATGAGTCAGAGCCCCTTTTACAACTGGGCTTCTGGTCCAGAGTTCAAGATCACAGCCGAGTACAATGTAAATAACCATGGGTTCACCCACATGCACTGGAGCCTTAAGTATACAGAGCATATTTCACCAAAATAAGTGTTTTTGTGGAAGAATAAAGAGAGAACTGCAGTATCTCTATCTTTCCTTCCATTGCTGTAACACCCAAATTTCCTTTCCTGGCGATAAATAAAGTGCTGTCTCATCAAAACAAAGCACCTAGATCTTCATAGAACTGATTGCGTTGTGTTCAGGGGGGTTCCTTGGTTGCTTTGTACATGCATGTTGACTGGTGTTTGTTCAAAATAATTCACACAGAAACCACAGGGATGGTACAACAGACAAGTGTTTTTTTCTCCGTTTGTAATCACCTCACGACAGGTTGTTAACCAAGATAACACATGGACGTCCTCCTCTCTCTTTATGTGTGTTATCATAGCTGGCTACTATGACAACACCAAGTGTGTTTGCCACTGACTGTCACTGACCGGAAAGAACAGATCCAAATATGGGTCTTGCTCCACTCCCAGCACCTCACACCACTCAGGCTTAACCTGCCTTCCCTCTTAGTATTTAGGGCGTGAACACACACACAAGAAGAAAACTGTGACCGTACTGTCATTAGTCCTTCCTAGGAATCTAATCTAGTGTACCACATCAGAAGCTTCGTCTGATCAGTCTACCTTTGTGTGGAACAACCTCTGGACCCCGTAGACCTTTCCAGACAGGAAGAGACAGCATGTGCACGGGAAAGTGCTCCAAATTCATCGGGGTGACCCTGTACCCCCTAGCTCTCATCTCCATCATCTGTAACATCATCCTGTTCTTCCCAGGCTGGGAGGTGAACTATGCCAGAGATGGATACATAACCGAGGAGGTGAAGTACATGGGGGGGCTCATCGGAGGGGGCGTCATGGTAAGTCAAAAAGCTCGACCACTGAGCTATACCCATCCCCTAGGTGCTGTCTGAATGATGAAGATAGAAACGTGTTGTTTATAATGATGATAATAATGACGACATATATATATATATAAAGCAGCCTACTGCTGCATATGAAACACCCAACTAATGTATTTGTAAAAACAATTATATGCTGTCAAATATTGTAGTTAATCTGTATGTCATGTGGTGCCTACCTGTTCACCCATCACCAGGTACTGGTCCCAGCTATTCACATCCATTTAACTGGGAAAGAAGGTTGCTGTGCCAATCGCTGTGGGGTGAGTCTTCTTTTACGTGGAAGAAAGGAGTGTGTCTGTTTACAGTGCAGAAAGAAAGAAAAGATAGAGAGAATGAGCGAGTACGGGTATATCTTCTCATGTCTGAGACGGTCATCTTTGTGTCCTTTATCTTAGTAGCTTTAGACAGATCTAGCCAAGATGGCATGCTCCATACTTTAACCAAAACCCAAATAACTGATTTTACCATTTGCATGTTCAGCAAACACTGTGATCCAAAGGGACATACAAATAATGCATTTAGAAAGTACAGAAGGCAAACATGGATCAGAAGTGCATAACAAGTCTAACGTTCTACCAGTATTTTGAGGGTCAGCGAACACTGTGTATTTACAAGGCACTGTGCAAAGTGACCATATCTCAGCTACTTGGCACGGTGCGGGGAAACACACATGGACAGAGAACCCGGTCATAGATTTCCTGGTCTGACGAATGCCTTGCTGGTGATTCATTTGTTTGCACTGCTATTGTCTTCCATTCCGAAGCCTCAATGTTCACACACCCTTGTGGGGCCTTGCTGTGTGTGTACAGATGTTTCTGTCCATTGCCTTTGCTGCTGTTGGCGTTGCTGGAGCTCTTTACAGCTTCTGTGTGGCTATGGTAGGCCTCATTAACGGGCCCTACTGTAAAGTACTGCTAGTTTGGACCACACCCTTCAAAGACTTGTGAGTTGATTTCCTAAAGTGGTCTCTGTATTTACCAAACACATCCCAGCTACCAGGCATGGTACATCAAAAACAATATCTCTCCTACGGTGCAACAATACCATCTCAACTACAGTATTACATAGCACAGTGCAACAAAAACAACATCAGAGAGATGATCTGCAAACCCCTCTGATTTCTCCCTGCGCCAGAAATGACAGTTACCTGAACGACAAAAACATGTGGTCCTTGTGCACGGAACCCAAGAACGTGGTGGAGTTTAACGTGGGTCTGTTCTCCACGCTGCTGGTCGCCAGTGGGCTACAGCTGGTGCTGTGTGCCTTCCAGATGATCAACGGCCTGTTCGGCTGCCTGTGTGGAACCTGCAAGTCCAAGGAGGTAACACTGCTACTCCTCATACTACTACTAATAATGCATTTTATTTATTGAATGTTTTCGAAATGCCCCATTTGCACGTTGCTTTGAATAAAAGCGCCTGCCGAATGAATAAAATATAAAGACATTATTAATGCACCCTTCATTGTGGGTTAGAGTACAGGATAGGTAGCCTACTATATTTACATTTGATCCATTTAGCAGACGCTTTATTCAAAGCGAGTATCCAAAGTGTATCAGACCTGTTAAACCTCCACTCATTCCTCCTGGTATCAGAGGGACATGCATTGTTAATGATAACTGTTCTTGTTCCTGCAGACTTACTAAACTAGCATGCACTGGCCTCATAGCTCATCCACACTCCAGCCTACAGCCATGATGATGCCAATGATGAGCTGACTGGCGCCCTCTGGTGGTTGAAGTGTTTCTCCCCACCTGTACATGACAAACATCTATCAACCATTAACCAATCACAGTTCTTGATTATACAGCAGCTGTTTCCTATACTTTTTTATAAAGCTCCAATTTTACTTTTATATTTCATAAAATTGTATTCCAGATGTGTTATTGGATTGTTATTGCCATACTCTTTAGAAAATGAAACACATTTGTCCTCCAGTTATATTTTATTGTAGGTCATACATTACAGTACAAAACTCTCGCATCTGATTTAAGATATATTTTTGATTTGTTATAAACGTTTTCGTTATAAACGTAGCTGAACGTTAGGAGATTAAAAAAAATACTAAACTGTTTGAAATGGAATGTCTGTCTCTTAAGACAGTTTGTGCAAAGTTCTTCAAATAAAATGGGTTCAGAGATGAAAAGGCAAAACATAATAGTTTAAAAGGCGAACATCAACCAGAACTAAAACATTGGGTTACATTTCAGGCACCTTGGAAAAGGGGACCTAAAATATCTGTTAAATACAGTACTATGGAGTAATTCAAAGCTATTATAAGAACTCAATGAATGAGGACAATCGGTTTCCCCTTCCATCCTCTATGAGTGTTAGAGGTGTGTTAGGGAGTGGGTGTATGTGTCCTTGCACAGATAGACACTAACTTATGACACAATGTGTTTTAAATACTTAATGTTAATTCACATAAAACATACAGCTATACATACTATTCACACACCTGGCCTGCTGACAATTTCCCCATGTCAACCAGATCATATTTAAACATAAAAAAGCTCAAATTTGATGATCGCCACAACGAGAAGAGGAGCGTGAGGAGTATGGAGTGTGTTGGGACGCGCACACACATCGGGGGTGAGGTCACACCGGGGGTGAGGTCACACCGGGGGTGAGGTCATGTGACGCCAGGACAGCAGGAGTTGATCGTGTCCGCCGAGAGGACGATCAGCTGTCAAACTGCTTCATCATGATCTTGCGGCTCACCTCGTAACCAAGGAAGAGGGCTCCGTTGGCGGGGAACGTGCGGATCATGGTGGGCGTGAGGCCGGAGTACAGCGCCCGCACACCTGCGCACGACAGACACACACACACACACAACACCTACTGCTGATGGTGCATGTACAAAGTAGGCTACAGCAGAATGGAGCATTTGCATGTCCCTTTGGATACAAGCGTCTGCTAAATGAAGACTGTAAATTTACATGAGAGACGCCGTATTTACAACACTTTCTGATAAGAGTACATTGATAAGAGTACATTGGACTGTACGGGTTTAAAGAGGACGTTCTCCTGGTTGTCCTACCTTCAGTTCTCGCGATGGTCATCATGGTTTTGAAGAAGCCCGCCTGTCGGCCGGTCATGGACATCACCTGGATCCTGGACTTGACACAGTCCATGGGGTAGACCACGAGCCACAGGCACGCTCCTCCAAACCCTCCGCTGAACACGACTGGGGCCACACCTTAACACACATGCGAACAGACCGTCCACTGAGCAAAGTCTTCCATAACTTATAAAGGTGCTATAGGTCTTATAAAAAGCAATAAATCAGGAAATGACTGCGGTAAATAGAAAACAGAAAAACAAAGAAAAAGTGCACACATAACTAAACACATGAAAAGACAAGTCTTCTACAAACAGAAAAGTCAGGCTTTAGTCCACGGATTAATGAATGATGAAAAGACTTTATTGCCCCGAGGGGAATTTGTTCTGCACCAAGAGCTTGAAAACAGATACATTGCAACAGATACATTACAACACTGCAGACAGGACAGTACAGTGGACATAACATAATTATTAAAAAGCATGGTGCCACCGCCTTACCGATGTCGTCCTTTTCACACTTCATGTGGTCGGCGAAGGAGGAGCGACACAGCTCGTACGCCCCGAAGAAGCAGAAGTACCCGGGCACCTCCCTGGCGATGGTGGTGGTCAGGCCCAGGAAGAACCCTGATGGACCCTCCGTCCTCATCACAGACTTCACCACGGACCACACTGTGCTGGATGGGCCAGAGACAGAGTCAGGGGCCCCATCCTACTGTCCACAGCCATGTTACTAGTACCTATTTGGGTCAGGGTCCCCTGCTGCTGTCCACTACCCCGCCCCCAGTCATATAGTTGGTACGACCTGTTGAGCTGATACTACCTGTTGCTACCTGGCCAGTATAAAACACTGAAGATTCCAAAAGATGCACAGTCTGCACATGTACCACTCACTTCTGCCCGCGAGCGATCTTTCCCGACGTCTCCATCTCGTACATGGCTTGGAGACGACACTTGACCAGCTCTGTCGGGCACAGCACCAGAGAGGAGAAGATGGACGCCACGGACCCTGCGCTGGCTTTCTGCACGTCACTATAAGAGAGAGAAAATATTTTTCAAACTTTTCAATTCTTTTTTTCAAAATCTTTAGAAACTTTATTATTACAGCCACACCAATAATTGTGTTAGCCCCACCATGAAACAAGCAAGAAAATTGTGTATTCTAATGTGTATGTATTCACATTGAAATTCAGACATTGATTTGAGCCCCACGACTGTATGGATTACTTAAATAGGGAGTCAGGTGGCTGAGCGGTTAGGGAATCGGGCTAAAAATCTGAAGGTTGCCAGTTCTATTCCCGGCCGTGTCAATGACATTGTGTCCTTGGGCAAGGCACTTCACCCTACTTGCCTTGGGGGAATGTCCCTGTACTTACTGTAAGTCGCTCTGGATAAGAGCGTCTGCTAAATGACTAAATGTAAATGTAAATAGGGTTGCAAATAACCTACATATTAGAATGTCAAAATGCAAAAACACGAGAATTTACATTTTGGGACAGGTCAAGTTCAGTTTGGGATGGTTAATTTTGCACTTCGGGACAGTTACTATGACAGTGAGGAAAAAGGTTAGTTGCGAGCCCTGGATGTGACTGATGATGATACAGGTCTCTGATATGTGTTGATAATTACATGGCTTGTCCCTTCATTATGGTCTGCTTTGGCAAAGTCAGGTTAACCCTCCCCAGTCTTTGTCCCTTACCTGAGAGCTGCTCCACTGTCCAGCCCTGCCGCCAGTCTCACCAGCTGCTGACAGAAACCGTAGCTCATGAAGAGCACCGAGTTCTCAGCTATGTTGGCCATGAGGGCTGGGGTGGTGCCCTGGTACAGCCCCCTCAGTCCCACCTGCCTGTAGGTGGACATGAAGCAGTGGACAAACCCCCGGTACATGGAGGGAAACGTCTGCATCTTCACCTTGGCTGTGTCCAGGGGCTGGCCGCTCAGGACACAAGCTGTGCCTCCTGGATGAGGAAGAGTCAGGGGGCATGGAGGTCACAGGGTCAGGGGGCATGGAGGTCACAGGGTCAGGGGGCATGGAGCTCACAGGGTCAGGGGGCATGGAGGTCACAGGTCAACATATCTAACTCACACCAATGACAAACAGCACTGGGGGACCATCTTAGATTTTTTCGTCCCAACGACCCATGTAAACTGGCACCAGAAATCAGAGTTTGTTTAGTGGAGAGCTAATGAGCCGTGGTGCTGTGTGTACACACACTGACTGGAAACACAATGAGGCAGGCTGGGGGAAATGACACCAGTCAGCAATGTCCTAGGGGATCAAATGAGTCAAACGTACAAAAGCTTTTATTTTTCTCAGTCGTTCTCAAGCACACAACTGTTGTAGGCCAGAACGTGTTTTTGAGCCACCTTGTTTAACCCAGACATGTATAACTTTATACGTATAGATTGTGGTTTACCTATGGCTCCAGCAGAGAGGTCAATGATGGCCTGAACGGCGGGGTGTGGGGCCATGATATCTTGGAACTTCACACACCTTTGACAGTCTTGGTTCCTTGTCAACAGCCTTCAAAAGTAATGTAACTTCAAGTAAGGCAACAGCCAACGGAGATCGCCGTTAGCTGGTTATTATTCATGCAAAATAAGACTTTAGGCAATAGTTCTGAATTTATTTGTAACTAAATGATGCTCGCAAGGCAGCCAGAGGTCACATGCGACCAGCCAAGAGCTAGCAACTGATGTAACTCTATTGTAACTAATGGATTTATGTTAAAGAAAGATTTAGTCAGTTCATCTACTTATGGCAAACACAAATGTTGGTAAAGACGAGACTAGATACATATTACATGAATTGTATCTAGTAGAAAGCAGTATAAATAATAAGGCAATCTCAAACAGTGACAAGGACAATATGCGTGCCGAGGACATGAAGTCCCATTCCCCCGTGTGGCTACAGCAGTAATGTAGACTATTTCTTCCATTTAAACAGTAAATTCGCGTTCATAGTCAGAGAACGTAAGTAACCCCACGTGAACTTACGTTTGATGCTACATCGAGTGGATCAGTAATTCGGCAACAAGCAGAAGCATGTCATCAAAGTGTGCGTTTGCATCAGACTGCCGGTAAAACTGGATATAACCCCATAGGTTCGACTAGCCTTGGAAAGCAAGTGTCCAATGATTCGAAGCAAATCAAGACTGTAGAAGACACTGCCGCCTCTGGTTTAGCGTAGTGTCCTAGTGCCCGTAGAAGTAATTGTGACATTTAGTCATAGATAAAAACGTGTTTATTTATGTGGGAATATTTCATATGTTTAATCATATATTCACATTATGATACAAAAACATTGTAAATTATAATAGAGCAACTTTAGACAGTTTACATATCAGCTGGACGGAACCATTAGAATGCTTTTTGTTTCACTTCACGCCGGAGCATTGTCAATGTTGCACCTCGATGTAGCGTGCATGGACGACATTGCAGACGTCTGTGAAGAACAATCATGTACAGAAGATTGCTTCTTTCGCTCTATCAGACCCGCTACCGTGCAATATACAGACGAGAGGCGTGTGTATTGACAACAAAATGTGACACAGTGACACTCCCTTTTAGGTAAGATTTCAATGTTGTCTATAAAAGACTAAACTAAGGAATAACAGATGGATAGGGCTAGCTAATCTGCTTGTAGACCAAGGGCAGAAGGTCTAACGGCAGGTAGTGATGTTAGGAAGTTAATTTGTTAATAGCTAACTTTCTCAGTGACAGATGTGAACACATTAACAGGACTTTAACGTTGTTATTAGTTGATGATATGTGCCCTTATTACGAGTCTGTTCGCTTCCAGAGAGCAAACTACTGTTTTCAATGTCAGCAGGCAAATCGAGCATTTTGACAGTTGCATCGTGTTAACGTTGTTTGATACAGTCTTTGTATGTAACCTTTGCAGGGCTGCGAATGGAGTGGGGTTTAGGACACTTGGAACAACGTCAACCACATACTGCGAAAAAAAAGAAGGGTCGCTTCATCCTAAAAAAGATATCGAGAACAATACTAAGAAAGATGGTGAGTCGGAAACAGCGAATGTGGGGGAAAAGAAGGAGGCTGAACCCCCCGAAGAGGGCAGGATAACGGTAGAGTGTGTGGGGCACATGGGTGAGATTAAGATGGAGGCAGAACATGTAATTCAGTTGAGGAATGAAACTAAAAATGTAGGCTTAGAAGGGGCAATTAAACACGAAGAAAATAAGAACATAGACGCTGAAAAGCTGATGGTAGAAGTTCAGATGGAGTCAGAGACTGTCACTCAGTTGAGGGATGGAATCAAACGTGAAAGCTCACAAGAGGCAACTAAACATGAAGAAATGAAGCAAACAGACTCCAATGAGCAGAGTGCAAAGTTTAAAATGGAGACAGAAAATGTCACCCAGGTGAGGGATGAAATTGAAAGCGTTAACTTCCAAGAGGTAACTGAGAAGATAGAAGTGGTAGAGGTTAAGATGGATGCAGAACATTTAATTCAGTTTGAAGATGAAATTAAAAGCGATAACTTCCAAGAGGTAACTGAGAAGATAGAAGTGGTAGAGGTTAAGATGGATGCAGAAAATGTCATTCAATTGGCAGATGAAATTAAAAGCGATAACTTCCAAGAGGTAACTGAGAAGATAGAAGTGGTAGAGGTTAAGATGGATGCAGAAAATGTCATTCAGTTGGCAGATGAAATGAAAAGCGGAATCTCACAAGAGGCAACTGAACACAAAGAATGTATGGAAACAGCTGAAGAGCCAGCACCAGTAGTAAACATGGAAGTTAGCAAGACAGAAGAGCATGGAGTTCAGAAAGTGAAGGAGGGATTAAAGCACCAAACAGAGGAACCAGTGAAGAACGTGAAGGAAAGCCTGCTGAACCTCCTGGGAGCTATGAAGGTTGAGGTAACCACCAAGAAGAGCATCAAAGCCTTGAAAGTGCAGAGCAGGTCGAATTCTGTGGCCAGGCCCAAACCAGCAGAAATGGAGAGCACAATCAGCATGTTTCAGGAAGCCAGCACACCCGCTCTGCCCCAAAAGTGAGTCTACATTCACGGTGGGGATGGATAGAGCTCAGTGGTTAGAGCATTCGACTGCAGATCTAGAAGTTCAAACTCGTCTGTTTTGTGTGCGGTTGTGTGTAGTGAGAGTACGGAGATGATGGCTGCTGTGTCAGCCGTGGCGTCCACTCTGCCGAACCCCCCTCAGGCAGAGTCTGAGCTCCTGAGGCAGCTGAAGCAACAAGAGGCCCTCGCGGATGCCCAGAAGACCGGCGACGTCACCAACATTGGGTACATTACATTCATGGAGAGAAAAAAAATCTTAAAACGTCTGGGGAGGGGGGGGGGAAGTGAACCTGAAGTGCAAAACTTCACGACTTCACCTCATAATGTGTTTTCATCTCAGGAATATCATTGCTGACATGAAGGTGGGGAAACGACCGAGCCCCAGACAGAATGCCTGGTCGACCAATCAGATCCGTTTCGACGAAGATGAGAAGTCCACCCTTGACAGAGGCATCATGGCCGAGATGGAGGGAGCGAGAGGAAGGTAAAGATGGGACAGGTTCAAGGGTCAAGGGTCGAGTCAGTTAGGGGTCAGATGGCTGAGCGGTTAGGGAGTCGGGCTATTAATCAGACGGTTGCCAGTTAGATTCCCGGCTGTGCAAAATGCTGTGTGTCCTTGGGTAAGGCATTTCACCCTACTTGCCTCGGGGGGAATGACCCTGTACTTACTGTAAGTCGCTCTGTATAAGAGCGTCTGCCAAATGACTAAATGTAACGAAACCTGCTACCTTTTATTGTTATTGTTATTATTATAATGATCTTTATGGATATAAGTAGTAGGGTTGCCTTGACCATAATATCCAGGGTGTGTTTGGGTCCCCAAGCAGAGGGTCCGTAGCTCGATCCCCACTGACCTCCAGCCCCACAGACATGCCAAGCAGTGCTAGAAGTGCAGGAGGCGACACGGTGGCAAAGTGTCTTCACTTCCAGTCCACCCGCCTGATAGTTTTGACACGGAACCATCCTGTTACAATCTCATTGTCAGAAGGAGCCTGTTTTCCAGGAAGAGGATGAACATCTTTAACCCCGCTACCGAGAAGCCTGTCGAGGCAGACACACACACTGGTGAGGGATAAGAAGCTTGCTTCCTTGCGGAGAGCTGATGTCGTCTTGTCTTTTTAAAAGTGCTTGGTAATTGACTTAATCAAATTCAGTTAATCACATAAAATGTCTGCAACGTGATTGTGTGTTGTGCTATTTACAGCTTCACCAACCCTATGGGACATCGAGTTAGCAAACGAAGTAGCCCTGTCAGCCAATCTGAAGTCCCGTAATGGACTTGAGGAGATGATTAAGTGGACCAGAGAGGGCAGGCTGTGGCAGTATCCAATCAACAACGAGGCTGGTCAGTTCCTACAGTTCATTTGAAATGCATAACTATGGCACGATGAAGAAGAATCATAATGATGTATTCATTTAGCAGACGTACATTGGAGGGATTTGAACCTTGGACCTCTTGATCTGCATTCAAATGCTCTTAACTACTGAGCTATACCAATCCCTGTGATAGTTTCACCTCATCTCAGTGATATCTTAAGCTTCTGTCTCCCCGTTTGTCTCTCTTTCTGTCTCTCTTTCTCTCTGACTGTCTTTCTGTGTCTCAGGGCTGGAAGAGGAGGCTGGCGTTCCCTTCCATGAGCACGTGTTCCTGGAGAGGCATCTGGAGGATGGCTTCCCCCGCCAGGGCCCCGTGCGCCACTTCATGGAGCTGGTGTTGGTGGGCCTGTCCCACAACCCTCACCTGACCGTGAGCCAGAAGGAGCAGCACATAACCTGGTTCAGGGACTACTTCCAGCAGAAGGAAGAGGTACTGAAAGAAGCAGAGGTTTACCTCAACTGACCTGGACAGAGGTCATCCAGGGTCCAGTGAATGATCACCAGGAGAGGACCTGCCTACTGTTGAGCCGGCCCTGCTGTGGAGCGGCGATGGGTCGAACGGTTCACATGAAAGGCTATCGAGAGGCTTAACAGAAAGCCTGGACTCCAGAATCATTAACATCATATTATATTAACTGGTTTATAAATGTTAATATATTATTCAAACATGTCGTCTGTTTCTTCGTGTCTGAAACTTGTCTGAGAATGTGTTTCCATAGCGTTTTTCTTATAATACAGATTTGTTATCGAAGTTGCCATGATACTGTTTGAAAAATAAACACTGTACATTCAAAACATCCTGTTTGAAGCACTTGTTAAGGTCAGGTGCAAGGTTTTTAATTTTCCAAATATTGCTTATTATTTTACTCAGCATTCAGACAACGAATATTTTGGCCATGTTGCATTTTCACACAAAAGGTGTATGTTTCATGTTTTGCTCTCGACGCATGCGGTTATAATAACAGGATAGAGAATGTTTTTTTAATGGCTGATTGAGAAGTATTTTGCCTTAACTGAGATTAAGTGGATTCAAAACATTTATTGTATGAATGGTGGCGTGAACGTCCATTTAAACAATTAGAGGCCTATTGTTTTCTCAAGATCACGATGGAAGGTGTTTTTCCCACAGGTCAGTCGTAAGATAAGTGTTACTCGCACAGGATATTGACGGCTCTTTAGCCAAATCACTACAAGAGTGAATTGACTCAAGTGTGACATTATTTTCACCCCAAACACATTGGACAGGAAAAGGAGGTTAAAGTATGAAAAAAACATTGTGCCAATTCCGTCTGATTACATTCTTGTTAAAAAAAACACTTAGCAGTCCATTGTGTGAGAGGATCAGGAAAATAGGGGAACTTGGCACATGATTCCATGAAAGGGAGTTTGCTTCCTTTAAAGGGCATATATTAATTTATCATTTGTATTTATAGCACATTGATAGGCTTCTATCCTTTTACAATTTGAAAAGATGCCGAGTTACTTGACATTGTCCTGGGTTGGTTCAAATGCTTTTGAATCGTTCAAGTTGATTTTAAAATGCACATAGGACAGGCTTATTTACGATGAAATGCTTGATTTTCAAGCTTCCCCAAGAGTGCAGACAAGTAAAGAATACATAATTGAAAATGAAAACAATTGAACCACTAGGTAAACAATGTATAAACTGTATTTAAAACAATATTCAATACAAACAAGTAGCCTAATGTGAACATGAACTCATTATGTTATGTAGGCATAATATTATGTTTTTTTTCTCCGCTGGAGTCAACCGACTACAATCGAAAGGTTGTAGTACTTTGACTATCCACAAGGGGACAGTATTGTTCCACTTATGTAAGTGCATCTGGATCTGTGAGGTCAGGTTGGGATCTCAAATCACCTGGCCAAGTATCCCTATGCATTACCGGTCTTCACAGTGAAATGTCCTGAACGAAAGCATTTGATCTCCTTGTTAGATATTCAGGGGGCAAGAGATTAATGAGATCGTCTGTCCCTTTAAGTGTAAAACCATAAGTAAATGCCGTTTACAGAATTTTATGATTATGTGGACACAAATTATTCTGTGTAGCCTAGAATCACATTCGTAAGGTAGGCTATAGTCTATAACACTGTGATAGACGGAGATGGAGGTGGAGACGGAGGTGAATTTTATTCAAACTTTTAAAGGCTAACCTATGACATAATACGATTACCATCCCAGCTGCATATTAAGGTAAATTTACGATATAATTCAGATCATTTAAATGTAGTTATTTTACTTAACGTAGACATGGCTAACATTAGCGCTATACAACATGAAAAACATGTTTTTCGCACTCTTAAATTTTCCATGTTTAACTTTACGTTTTAACTCATAGTTTTGGGGGCAGAACCTGTTTACCTTGGTATCAAGTTGTCATTGGTGGCTGCAGGTTGTCACTCAGCCAAAGTGGGTGTTACTATAGACTTCATCGTTTTGGAGAGACTCATAACCGTTATTGACAAAAAGCAAGATTCGGGCATGACAGTCATGGTACAGACCTAACACAACAAAAGTATTTCGGTTTAAGTGCGGGCGGACATTAAGACTGTGGAGCCGAGTTATCTAGTTACCTCTTCGTTTGTCAGCGCTACCAACCAGACTCTCAGGCAGTTCAAGAAGTGCGGTGGCCCTGTCCTTTTTTTTTTCTTTTCTTTTTTTTACTTTAGCTGCATGGACGATTTTTTGAGTGTATGTATGCGGCATTTAGTCAGCTGTAGTTAGCTTTTAGATATGGCAGAAATACCGCCGCACCCGATGGTTGACATAGACCCGGATTTCGAGCCACTTTCCCGGCCCCGATCGTGCACCTGGCCTCTGCCTCGGCCGGAGGTCTTCGAACCAGCCTCTTCGAACACATCCTCGCCGGCGCCATCTGTCAAACAAGAGCCGGGGGGAAATGTCGAGTTCATCAGTAACCTCAGTTTGTTGGAGGAGACCGACGACTACCCGGAGGAGAAACCGCTCATACTGTGCAATGAGTTCCAGTGCCAGGAGAACTGCGTACACGGGCAAACACAGCAACAACACCCACAGCAGTTGCAACACCCAAGTCCCCAACTGCCTCACCAGCAACAGGTGCCCCCGCTGTCTTCTCCCGTCGGGGCAAATTCGGTGGCTGGTGCTCAGAGGAAAAGCAGCTCGTCCCGGCGGAACGCCTGGGGGAATATGTCCTATGCCGACCTCATCACCAAGGCGATTGAAAGTTCACCGGAGAAGCGTCTTACATTGTCTCAGATCTATGATTGGATGGTGAAGAGTGTGCCTTATTTCAAAGATAAAGGAGACAGTAACAGCTCCGCAGGTTGGAAGGTAAGCGTCCTTTCCTGTGGAAGAATAGTTGAGTTTTTCACGTTTTCTTTTCTTTGAAGCGTCATTCTGATAGTCAAGTTACCGTGTTCAGAAATGTTATTGACCTGGTACCTTTAACGCACATTGGAGCTTTTTGGATATATGGTCAGTTTGGAGAACATGGCTTTCGACCACGAGTTAGAATCACAGTTTTCGCTCTGATTGGCAGACATTCACTTATGAACCCTGTGTGGTCTCTGAACCGGATAAGTGAAAATGAACGCAGTTATGCAGTCGAGTTATGCCGCGCTTTCTGGAGTGTCGTGGAGTGCGTAAAAGTTAATTTACGTGTAGCCAGACAGTAGGAACTACAAAGAATGTGTGTGTGTGTGTGTGTGAGAGAGAGTGAGGTGTATTTTTACATATTTATATTACAAAGCTACATAACTATCAGAGGCCCCTTGAGTGTGTTTTGTTTTACTTAATGGCGCATCTGGTACATTCACCTGCCGGATTATCAACATTAACTACTGAGACAACGTAACTCTGATATACTGGACAGTAGAGTTATTTAAGTGGGGGAGTCGCCAGACACCCAGTAGTCAGTCTCACATGCTCACTGGGCGTTAGATATGGAGTTACATTTGTGATGCAGGGTATGTCTGGTGACTAAACCCTGGTGTCCCCAGCAGTGCAGGTCAGATGTCAGGGGTCAGGGGTCAATGACATAGTAGATTGTGTGTCCGCGCTGACCTCAGACAGATGATGGATGGTTTTCACACAGTAAATGAGTGGGCGTGGGTGTGTCAGGTATCCTGGAAGCCCTGGAGCTCTACAACAATACGAGGCTCAGTGATTCCATGGACGTCAGTGGCCCTTCCCATCTACGCGCCAAAAATATCCCTGTGGGAACGCACCTGCAATTACCTGAGAGACAGGTACAGGAGAGGTGTGTTTTTAACGTGTGACAGTCACAGTCTACGCATGCCATGACAGCACTCTGTCTGCGCTCGTCGCCTTGGAGACGTCAGCGTCAGCATTCCAGGAGATGATGGGATGTTAAAGGGGATTTGTGTTTGAGATGTAGCTGTTAGTGGTGGAGTAAGTGGGTATGGAGAAGAGACAGGGACAGCTCTCTGGACTTAATTTAGCCCACATTTCTCAATAGCACAAGGAATGTATTAAAATAAAATGTTTGCCAACTAGTGGTGTTGCAAAGGGGACTAAAATTTCCCAGAAATATTCTGGGAAATTCCAATGGGAAGTATCAATAGAAAAGGATGTTTATAAAATATTTGTATTTTATTTGTTTTATTCTTTGTACATGAACTAGAGATGATCTGTGAACTTTAATACAGTTGGAAAATACACTTGTAAAGATTGGTTGAAAACTTGCCATACCTGTTGGTGAGAACAGAACTGTCTAATGAGAATTTAATGGAATTGCAATTCACTGCATGCATTCTGCATGCTTCCCTCACATGAGCAGTTAATTCTTGCGTCACATGTACCTAGGCAGTCTTTAGCACCATCCATCATACTGAAAGACAATTAAATACACACACTGCTGCATTCAGCCCAAATAGCACAGGCATCCTGGTCTATTTAAATGATGTTACTGCGGTAAAAATGTTGGTCCGATATTAACTAGTAAATGCTTAAGAGCTGAGAGAGGGAGAGACCAGGACAGAGGGGGACAGACCAGGAGGGAGGGGGAGAGACCAGGAGAGAGAGACCAGGAGAGAGAGACCAGGAGAGAGGGGGAGAGACCAGGAGAGAGGGACCAGGAGAGAGGGGGAGAGACCAGGAGAGAGGGACCAGGAGAGAGAGGGGAGAGAGGGGGGAGAGACCAGGAGAGAGAGACCAAGAGAGAGGGACCAGGAGAGAGGGGGAGAGACCAGGAGAGAGAGACCAGGAGAGAGGGACCAGGAGAGAGGGGGAGACCAGGAGAGAGACCAGGAGAGAGGGGGAGACCAGGAGAGAGACCAGGAGAGAGGGGGAGACCAGGAGAGAGACCAGGAGAGAGGGGTAGACCAGGATAGAGGGGGAGACCAGGAGAAAGGGGGAGAGACCAAGAGAAAGGAGGAGAGAGGAACAGAGAGCAGGAAAGAGGAGGACCATGAGGAAGACAGTAGGACCAGAGGTTGCTAGGAATCAGTCAAGCATGTTGACGGGTCCCCAGGGGCCCTGGCCCCCACCGTCTGAAGATCCATCACAGATCTCTGCCTGGCACATACACGGACTGGGTTGACATAGAACCACCTTAAAATGACAGTTTCCTTCATTTGTTTCGTTCAGATGGTTTATAACCTGTCTTTAGTGTTCTATGTTCTCCTCCAGACAGTGTCTGCTTCACTGTCTAGGATGTAGAGCATGTGACCTCATAGGGCACTGTGCCAGCTATGGGTGGTATTCTCTTGGCTGTGTGTGTGTGTGTTTACATGTATGTGTGTGTATGACATGTGTGCGTGTCTGTGAATGAATGTGAGACTCTCGTCGGTTCTTGGACCCCACCCCTGTGAATCAGTGCAGCTTGTGTTGAGTTTCTGGTTGGGGCATGTTGAACAAGAGCCAGGGGGTGTGGACCGGAGTGGGACAGGGGAGAGAGAGACGCCTCTCTCAGCCACCACAGAAGAAGAACCAGTCATTAGTATTGCTTCATGTTCAGCAGGCTTCATATTGGTCTTACATAGTTGCCACACTCCCTCTGAGACTGGGATGATCAGTGTTTTCGGTCTTGAGTTTCAGAGCACATTTTGGATCACAACCAAATTCCGTCTATAATAAGTGACAGGAAGTTTTGGTTCTTCTAGAAACGCACTGTTGTTGTTCACTACTCAAAAGGCACCATGTTTAGCTAAGTCAAACAGACTTAAAAGTGAGAGTATTCAGGTACAAATGGATAGAGATTTAAAATAAATCCAAAATGGGGGAGAAAGATATATGAATATGTCAGTGTTCGTGTAGTTAGAGGTTGACTATGTGTGGTCCTTGTGGGTGGTTATGCAAATGTTTAACAGTCCTTGATGTCAGAGGCTGAACCTTGGTACCCCAGTAACCTTTGAAGTCTGGGAGTGATTTTCCCTGTCCTGTGATAGCACATACCTCTGTCCTGTCCAGCATCCCGGCTTCCCACTGAACAAACAGCTTGAGAAGCGTCCAACGTAACGGGCAGGGTTATCTGAGAGTAAACACAGCATCCACGGCACATGATCCAGTCTCTATCTCCGGATCAGAACCAGGGGAGCACAGCAGGAGCGTGTCAGCTGGTCATCAAGAGGCCTGGCAACCTGATCCAGTCTGATCCATGCTGAGCGACGCACGACACAGCTCTACGCACTGAGCCAACAGGGGGGGGTTCTGATTCCGGAACCAAGCCAGTCAGCGAAGATTCCGCTTGGTCTCTGTTTGGGGATTGGGGTGACAGACAGGACTGTGTCCGTCCCAGAGGAGGCAGTGGAGGTGGTCTGGAACAGGGCCTGTTGTGGAGAGGCTTCACCAGCGTCGGGACTGTGCTGAGTGCAGGCTCACTCTGCGCCCTGAGTGACGGATGGCTCTGAGTGTGTGGTTTAGCGGTGGAGGGGAACAATGCGAGCGTGTTACAAGTTTTGGAACGTAGCCCAACCGAGATTTGAGAATAACAAGAAGAGCATTGCTCTGCCACCTCCTTAAGGCTAGCCAAAGACATTCCTTAACAACTTGCATGTGCTTGTTAAACAAAGGCCCCACATTATTTTGGTTTCGACAAATTCTGAAATAACATAAAAAAGAAAGGTATTTGTGTCTACTATGACTGTACTATGATGGTATCAGTCATGGCCTTGTGCTCAGTAATGAAAACACATGGACTGAAGGTCTGATTTGGGTTTGTTTATTTGAAAACAATGCAGCGAGTGAGTAAGCTACGTTCCTGTGTGAAAATTGAGTAAGGGTTCAGGTAAGGTGACACGTTATTATAGGTGTTATGCAACAAAACATTTACTGGAATCGCAATGCTGCGGGCCAAAGTCTGCTGCCTGGCGGTAGTCAGAAGAGACTCCGTAGTGATCTAGACCTCAGCCAGGACAAACCGGCAAAAGTAATCACATGACTCACCCTGCCTACTCTTTTAAGAACGTGTGTGTGGGTGTGTGTGAGTGTGTGCCTTTCTGAAGCCTTCTTCGTGGCTCCTCCCCCTCTGTGAGAAGATCATTAAAAGCCATCTGTATCAGGAAATGCCTGTGGAACTGTGTCTGATCTGCCAGCAGAAATCTGCTCCTATTGTATAAACACTGCGTAAAAAAAGAAAAAAAAAACTGCCTGGTCATTGGCTGGTGAGGACCGACTGCCCCACAAAACCTCATATTCCCCCTCCTTTCTGTTTCTGTCAGAAATTCCTCGACACAGCCTTCCCTGTGTTCAGCATGGGCCAGAGAGAGAGAGAGAGAGAGAGAGAGAGAGAGAGAGAGAGAGAGAGAGAGAGAGAGAGAGAGAGAGAGAGAGAGAGAGAGAGAGAGAGAGAGAGAGAGAGAGAGAGAGAGAGAGAGAGAGAGAGAGAGAGAGAGAGAGAGAGAGACCGTGCGGTGGACAGCTAGCCTTGCTTCGTCAGACTCAGCCGCTCAGTGAAATGTTATTATCCCGGCCGACAATAACAGGAGGCGACACAAACACCTCAATCATTGTGTGGAATTGTGGGTAGGAGGGGAAGAGAGAGAGGGGGGGGGGGGATGGCAGGGAAAAACGTCAAACTTCCTCCCTCCATTCCAAAGTTATGTGCTCACTTCCCTGGGTCCATGTCCGCTAGAATTTCCGTAGCGGACGCCACAGCTTGGGCTCTCAGAGTGGAGCTGTGCTCTGAGAAAGAGGAGGAACAACAGTCTCTCTCTGTCGGCTTGCTCTCTGCTGCACACGCTGCAAGGCTTTCCATACTTGCAGCGTGTGCAGGACGAGGGTGTTAAACCAAACTCAACTGAACACAACCAAAATCGTAGTCATTTTCACGAGTACCATCGCAGTCACCCAATGTTCAGTACAAACCCCAGAGAAGACCAGTGACGGGACTCAGATTTTTTCTTCTTCTGCTTTCCGCTGAAGTCGTATGCCTGGCTTTTATTCTCATTAATATTCATCTCGACTCTTCTGAGGAAAATGTGACACAGTCGTGAGCGCTAGACAACTGTAACCCATTTACATTGAACATTTTAGCGCACATTTATATCTAGCACACTGTAACAGTACCACATAGCAGACGTTAACAAACAAACTAACAAATACTGCGTGAGGGTGGAGGTGGAGGGTGTAGGTGGAGGGTACCCACTGGAGGGTGGAGGTGGAGGGTACCCACTGGAGGGTGTAGGTGGAGGGTGTAGGTGGAGGGTACCCGCTGGAGGGTGTAGGTGGAGGGTACCCGCTGGAGGGTGTAGGTGGAGGGTACCCACTGGAGGGTGGAGGTGGAGGGTGTAGGTGGAGGGTACCCACTGGAGGGTGTAGGTGGAGGGTACCCGCTGGAGGGTGTAGGTGGAGGGTACCCACTGGAGGGTGGAGGTGGAGGGTACCCACTGGAGGGTGTAGGTGGAGGGTGTAGGTGGAGGGTACCCACTGGAGGGTGTAGGTGGAGGGTACCCGCTGGAGGGTGTAGGTGGAGGGTACCCACTGGAGGGTGGAGGTGGAGGGTACCTGTTGGAGGGTGTAGGTGGAGGGTACCCACTGGAGGGTGTAGGTGGAGGGTGTAGGTGGAGGGTACCCACTGGAGGGTGTAGGTGGAGGGTACCCACTGGAGGGTGAAGGTGGAGGGTACCCACTTGAGGGTGAAGGTGGAGGGTACCCGCTGGAGGGTGAAGGTGGAGGGTACCAGCTGGAGGGTGTAGGTGGAGGGTACCCACTGGAGGGTGTAGGTGGAGGGTACCCGCTGGAGGGTGTAGGTGGAGGGTACCCACTGGAGGGTGTAGGTGGAGGGTGTAGGTGGAGGGTACCCACTGGAGGGTGTAGGTGGAGGGTACCCACTGGAGGGTGTAGGTGGAGGGTGTAGGTGGAGGGTACCCACTGGAGGGTGTAGGTGGAGGGTACCCACTGGAGGGTGTAGGTGGAGGGTAGCCCCCCCAGAGCACGCCTGGGGGGAGGGGGGGGGCACAGCAACAACTCTCACAACAACAACATGCCTGTCTGTCTATAAACCTAAGCTTCTGTGTGACCAGGGCCCCACACAGGCCGCCTCATCTTGTGATTGGGACTGAAGGGCTGGAGAGCTGCTGTGGGGCAGCGGGGTGCTGGGGGGGAGGAAGGGGGGGTCAGACATTTAAACCACGTGGGGTCAAGCTCAGGAGCCAGGGGCCTGCAGACACTCACACACACACACACTCACGCACACCAACACACACACACTCACGCACACCAACACACACACACTCACACACACCAACACACACACACTCACACACACCAACACACACTCACACACACCAACACACACACACTCACACACACCAACACACACACACTCACACACACCAACACACACACACTCACACACACCAACACACACACTCACACACACCAACACACACACACTCACACACACCAACACACACACGCAGAGCCTTGCTTATGTTGATCCCCCTGACAGTGAGACAAGTTTGACTAATAATAAGACTTCACCAGGAATGAGTGAGAAACGACATGGCATCCTAGTTATGCGCAAAAAAATGTATTTTTCCTTTTAGTTTTTTGTGTCATGTTATGGTGGAACCTTTTTGCCTATTGGTTATTTTTACACTTTCCTGTAAAAACAGCAGCACCATCCTCCACAATGGACTATGATGCATTTCCTGCTGAGTGGCTGGAAACACCGTGTGCTCCGCCCTGAACAAAACATGAGAGCCATTCAGGGAGCCGGGCGAGGCCACTCCTAGGTTCGACTCAAACAACAAGCACGCGTCAACACAGCCCCTTACTCTGCCCAGTCCACTCTGCAAGAGTCGAGTCCACACTTCTCGCGTGCAGAGAAGTGGTTCATTCCTAGAAGGGGTTTTCTAACCTCTCAATATCATATCATACCTCATATCCTCAGTCATCACATTCATGCCTAAGCAATGTAGAGTGGAAAATAAATGTGAAGCACCTATCACTGTGTCTGATAGTGTGATAAGACTGATCGCTGATAGCAACGGGTGCACAGGCAGGGTGTGCTGCATGTTATCACAGGCAGCTTCCTGTGTTGTCCGGAGTGAGCAGAGGTCAGAGGTCATTGGTGGCGGTTAGAGGTCGTTAATAGAGATCCAGTTAATAGAGATCCACCAGGGAGCTCCCTGTCACCCCCCCCTACCTGTGTGTGTGTGGGGGAGGGTGGTGGTGGTGGTGGTGGTGGGTGGGGGGTTACCCTGCAAGAGAAAACTGGGCCCCAAAACAGAGACTCTCTCTCCCATGAGAGGGCTGTGGAGAGGGAGGAGGAGGGAGAAAGAGAGGGAGACAGAGCAAGCAATAAAGAAAAAGAGACAGAGTAAGAAAGAGAGTGACAAAAATAGGCAAAGAGAGGGACAAAGAGATAGAGGGAGGGAGAGAGAGAGAGAGAGAGAGAGAGAGAGAGAGAGACATACCGGTGTACAGAGTGCACTGTATGTCGTCTTGCTGGAACTGTCTGTTTTTCTCAATGAGCTGTGACCTGATCCGTTGGCACACATGCAGCACAGGAACTGGCCCCTACGTCTTAGCTCCCAGGGGCTACCTTCCTCCATCTTTGTCAGTTGCATCTGGGGTTCACAACTGGGACCTGTGGTTCAAGTTAGGGGCTGTGGGCTGGGGACTGGAGGCTGGGGGCTGGAGAGTAGGGTTCATGACTTAGAGCTAGGGTTGAGGAGTAGGGTTCAAGACTAGGGGCTGGAGAGTGAGGTTTAGGACAGGGGCAGGGTCGTGGGCAGAGGGGTTTAGGACTGGGGCAGGGTCGTGGCCAGAGGGGTTTAGGACTGGGGGCTTGACACCAGTGATGGTTTAACCTCATAAGAACAGGTTGGAGTTGGAACTGGCTTGGGCTGGCTGAGGTCTGTGGGTTAGAGTACAGTGTCGACAGAATGTGAGGCACGTAGTATGCTGTGTGCACACCCTCCCTTTCCCCTCACACACACACACACACACACACACACACACCAACACCCTTGGGGCCTCTCCGGGCTCTATGCTAACAATGCATTACCGCAAGCAATTAAGAGACTCGATTCATCAGGGGCCCACAATTCAAGTCACAAGTCCATTAATCTGTCTGTGAAGCAGCCCGCTCTGTAGGAGTTGACGAGGGGGGGGTTTCAGTAATGAATAGTAGGCTAACTTAATGTTTTTGTGCTGACATCACAAGCCAAGCCCTTGTTTCTCCATCACACGGCCCGCTGTCCACGGCGACCCACAGTGGAGCTGAGGTTAGAGAGACAGACCTGCGGGAGGGAGAAGCTGCGTTTCTCCTTGCCCCTCCCTGCTGTCCTCCACGCAGCACGGTCGCTCCGCGCTCTGCACCAGTTCCTGGGGCCCTTCCTCCGCACGTCACTCTGAGGTTTAGGGTTCAGGTTCAAAGCATGCTGGGAGGATACAGACCTTTTTTTTTTTTTTTTTTACGAGAAAATGAAAGATGGCCGCCGGCTTCAAAGGGTCAGGGTAGACTGGCCCCATGTATCTTCCTGGCTCCAGAATTTCCCTCCATGCTTGCCGAGAATCTCAAGAGTTGGCCGGCAATGGGAGTCCCTCGGTCGTCCCCTGTGACCCCCCCCCCATCCGTGACCCAGCCCCCCCCTGTGTACTCAGGCTGCCCTTTGGGGGGCTGCTGTCTCCTGTGCCGGGCAGACACAGCAGCCATATCAGCACCAACCAGCCTTTCCTGTGAGGATATGAGGGAGAAAAGAGTTCACTGCACCAACTGACCCACCAAACAACAAATCTCTCTCTCTTTCCCTCTTTTTTTCTTTCTTTCTCTGGCTCAACACTTTAAAGGCAGCGTGAAATTGCCAGGTTTAAGAGGCTTTCAAAACACACCCGCATACACTTCTGGAGTAACATGCGATTAATCTGAACTCAGATCCTACAAACAAACTGCAAAGACGGGGTCAGAGGGATAACCTGCTGCGACGAAAAGGAAACAGAAATCCAGAGATCAGAGGCCAATCCTGCTAAAAGACAACTTGGTCTTTACAGCCTTTCAGTGCTGTGAGGAATGTGAGTCATTCTCCAGATTAGACCGGGCGAGATTATAGATCAGTCCAATATCTCTGTCTAGCCTCAGTCTTAGTCTGATGCCTGATGCTTCCCATTGGATGTAAAATACAAAAACCACACAGAGACTGGATTGTGTCGCTGTTTAATTGTCTCTCTGTCTCATGGTCTCACTATCTCTCTGTCTCACTCTCTCTCGCTGCCAAAATACCTGTTGAAGTGCTAACGCTAGATCTCTTTCTCTCTTTACCTATCTCGCTCTCTCTCTCTCCCCCCCCCCCCGCGCGCCCCCCCAGAGCAGACGAGCTCTTTGTCTGTCCATCCCAGCTTTTCATGGGCCCAATTTGCAGCCATTGCAAAAATAGGTCACTCATCATGTTGCTTAGCGCCCACTGAGGAGCCGGCTCCATTATGCCCAAGTGTGTGTGCGTGCGTGTGTGTGAGAGAGAAGGTAGAGAGAAAGGGAGAATGAGAGAGAGAGAGTGTGAGAGAGAGAGAGAGAGAGAGAGAGAGAGAGAGAGAGAGAGAGAGAGAGAGAGAGAGAGAGAGAGAGAGAGAGAGAGAGAGAGAGAGAGGACACAGGAAGGCACAGGAAGAGCACATCAGGAAGTGGTTATTCAGTCTGTCATTGTGAGCTTATCTCTGCAAGCTCTGCGACCTCTCCGTTCCTCTTATCTGCACCAGACTTCAATCCTTCTCAACAAAATCTCAGCCCGTGTGAAGGCCCCTCCTCTTTGTGAAAGAGCTTAAGGGACTCAGATATTTCTAGACGTGATTATGCAGGCAGATAAAGGCTAGTTGTTCGTTTGGCTTTCTGCGACCAGTCAGTCCAATGTCCTGTTCCTACACCCAGAACAGAAGTTGTAACATAGAGGGTGGTGGGTGTGGTGTGCTCTGGGAGCTGACTGTCTCTGACCTGGAGCCTTGCGTCTTCACTGGGACCTCCTCAGGCGAGGGCCAGGCTTCCCCCGGGGCCTTGTCCCAATCTGACCTCTGACCCCAAAGCCTGTCAGGCAGAGCTTCTCTGATGTCACATGCCCTAGCTGCTTCTGTCCATGACCCTACGAGGTCCTTGGGGATAGGTATATGATTGGATAGAGGCAAAGCTGTGACTGCAGATCAAGCTGACCACAGATCACGATGTGGCAGGTTCCAACCCTCACCAGCAGCCTAACGTCGCTCAAGGGAAAAGCACGACATATTTGCCAGTCAGGTCCACTGCTGTCACGACGCTGTCACCCAGACTGCACCTGGCCCTGACTTGTTTGTTGACTTGACCTGTGACCGTTGCCACCAGCCTCACGCCTCGCTAGGCAGGACACAACAGCTGTGCATCTCCCTTTGTTTTTACACGCTGCGGGAGGATGAGGGTACTGGTTGGTTTATTCTCAAGAGAGCCCAACCTTTTCTCTCCAGCGCAGGCAGAGGAGGAACAGTAGAACAGCTCCTAGAGCAGGGGGAGGGAGGATGGGAGATTGCTACGGTTGGGATAACTGGTGTCTAGACAGCTAACCCACCAAAGTAAATTCCTTGTTTGTGACCACTTACTTGGCGATTAAACACGATTCTGATTCTGATAAGGCTTATCTTCCTACTGTAGCTACCCCCCTGGAGCTAACATACTGTAACATAGGAGCTAACATACTGTAACATAGGAGCTAACATACTGTAACATAGGAGCTAACATACTGTAACATAGGAGCTAACATACTGTAACATAGGAGCTAACATACTGTGGCTAACTTTCTGTAGCAAACCTGCTATAGCTAAACTACAGTAGCTAACCTGATCCTGATTATCATCTGGTAGGAGCTAACCTGCTGTAGTTAACCTAATGTCGCTAACCTGGTGTATCTTATTTGATGTATAGCTAAGATGGTGCCATTTATTTCCTGGCTGTAGCTAACCTGGTTGACTTCCCACTGTAGCTAACCTGGTGCTAGTTAGTTCCCTGTGTTTCCTGCGTGTCCAGGCTCAGACAGGAAGCAGGTGCGCCCCCCCAGCAGCAGACGTGTTGACAGAGGGAGGGGCCCCCCGGCGACCAGTGAAGGCCCACTCCTATATTTACACCTCCCCACACACACTCCACAGAGCCCTCGGTGTCTCATGTAGACGGTGTCAGAAGGACAGACCTTCGGCTGCTGAAAAGTATTTTCTCAGGATACTGATGAAGTACTCATACCATTAAAAGTAGTCAGTAGATGGATGGATGGACAGACACGACTATGAGTAGTTAGAAAGACAGACACGTAGGTAATTTATTGAGCCCCTTGGGGAAATTGTAGTGTTACAGCAGTGTATCGAAATACACGATTTCTACAAACCTCAACTGTCTGGGGTTTCTGAAACGTGTAGGTGTTAGGTCACTGACAGTTCCTGTGCAGAGTGCCTGCTTGAGACAGTTTACTCATCTCCAGAGGTTAATGTATTTGCAGTTGGAGAATAAAGATGTAAGATGTAAGATGTAGGAAGCCTCTTCTGTCGGGTGTGCTTCATAACAGCCTTTAGTTTCCTCCTCAGAAGACTGAAATGACTCAATGGGTGATTTTATCTTTCTTCACTTGACATTTCTAAATGGGGCACCCCCTCCCCAAATCACTGAGGCAGTCAGTGTATTGTTCACTTTTGACAGGGTTACACACTGAGATGCTGCCTGTCTCAGACAAGGATTAACCCTGAGGGGCTCTCCCTCCCCACCCCTGCCCTCCCCTCTCCACACCTCCCCACCCCACACCTCCTCTTCCCTCCTCACCCCACCCCTCCCCACACCTCCTCCTCCCTCACCCCTCCCCACACCTCCTCCTCCCTCACCCCTCCCCACACCTCCTCCTCCCTCCTCACCCCTCCCCACACCTCCTCCTCCCTCACCCCTCCCCACACCTCCTCCTCCCTCCTCACCCCTCCCCACACCTCCTCCTCCCTCCTCACCCCTCCCCACACCTCCTCCTGCCTCCTCACCCCTCCCCACACCTCCTCCTCCCTCCTCACCCCTCCCCACAGCTCCCCCTCCTCACCCCTTCCCACACCTCCTCTTCCCTCCTCACCCTTCCCCTTCCCACACCTCCTCTTCCCTCCTCACCCCACCCCTCCCCACACCTCCTCCCTACTCACCCCTCCTCACACCTCCTCCCCACCCCTCACCTCCTCCTCCCTTCTCAACCCTATCCGCCCATCCTCATCTCTCCTCTCTGCTTCTCACCACTGCTCCACTCTCTTCAGACCCTTCTCATCCCTATTCACCCTTCCTCTTCCCTCCTCACCTCTCCTGACCCCTTCCTCACCCCTGCCAGCCTGGATCATCTGGGACCAGATAGCAGAACCCCCAGTCTTTCCCACACGTCCAGTCGAGTGTGAACTTCTCAAGTTCTGGATGGATGCTGATCAAAGACCGTTAAAAAAAGCTGAAAAGTTTCTTTTCTTTCTTTCTTTCTCGTTCTCTGATGTTTGATGATTAGGCGAACGCCAACTCTCAGGTTGTCTGATGACTCATTTCCTGTGTGTGTTAGTGTGTGTGTGTGTGTGTGTGTGTGTGTGTGTGTGTGTGTGTGTGTGTGTGTGTGAGAGATAGACTGAGAAAAAGAATGGGGAATTTGACAGAGACATTAAGACTAACATGACGAAGAATACCTTTGACTACTCCTTATAATACCTAATAATAATATATAATACCTAATACCTTTGAGTAGTATAGGGTATTGTATGGTAGGGTAGGGAAGGAATTGTGTAACATTAGGTAGGACAATGTAGGATAGGATAATGTTGAGTTGGGTAGGGTAGAGTATGGTGGTGTATGGTGGGGTCGGGTAGGTTCATGAAGTGTAGGGTAGGACAGGGTAAGGTAGTCTAGGAGGGGTAGACAAGGTGCCTGGCTGAGGAAGAGGAGGGTAGGAGAGCTGGATAGGAGGGGAAGATGGTTGGGGAGCAGGGGAGGAACAGGGTTGGGAAGAGGAGGGAAGGAGAGCTGGGTAACAGACTCCTGGTTTGGGGGTTCTGTTTCAGTGAGTCAGACGCCAGACGGCCTGGGCCTGTACGTCACGTCTGAATCCTTCCCCCTCTCCTTCCCCCTCTCC
Organism: Osmerus eperlanus; assembly: GCF_963692335.1. Lineage (NCBI taxonomy): Eukaryota > Metazoa > Chordata > Actinopteri > Osmeriformes > Osmeridae > Osmerus > Osmerus eperlanus. The sequence continues at coordinate 11,596,215 of NC_085036.1, forward strand.
CTCCTCTCCTTCCCTCTCTCCCTCTTCCTCTCTCCTTTCTTCCCCCCTCTCTCTTCCCTCCCTCTCTCCTACCCTCCCACTCTCCCTCTTCCCTTCTCCCTCCCTCCCTCCTTCCTCGCTCCCTCCCCCCTCTCCCTTCCCCTCGTTCCCTCCAGCCTGCTAGCCTGTCTGTCAGTGCCGCTGAGGCGCTTGTGCTCAGCACACAGTGAACTCATCGACCCCAGGACTCACCGGCAAAAACATTCTCATCTAACTCTCTGCCGCCCCCCGCCCGCCCGCCCGCCCCCCCCTCCCTTCCCCCTCCCCCACGCCCCCATCCGTGCCTTGAACCCTGCAACCCCTCACTCTCTCTCTCTCTCTCTCTCTCTCTCTCTCTCTCTGTGTGCCTTCCTTTCCTTTAAACTCTCCCAGCATGCCCCCCTAATGTAGCCTCTCAGTGTGGACTGTTGAGAGACCCTATAGAGACACTATTTAGTCGACCTTTCCGTGACTCTGCGCTGCTCTTCTTGTGATCAGTTAGCACCGCTAGTTTGAAGTGGGAATCTAAAGTCCACTTCAAAGTTTCTATGTGTTTTGTTTCTCAGGTTGCACACATGTCTCTGATTGGACTAGACCCTGGGGACAAAATTCACGTAGTTTGTCTCTGTGCCGAGGGATAATGCTGAGTTCATGGCTGTAGTATTTAAAGTACTTGCTTTAGTAGTAGCAGCAGTAGAAGTATTGGTTTTAGTATAAGTATTAGTGGTAGTTTCAGTATTATTATTAGTGATAGAAGTAGAAATAATAGTAGTTGTAGTATTTGTAGTAGTAGAATGATTCGTATTTATAGTAATATTATTAGTATTTGTTGAAGAAGTAGTATTATTAGTAGCAGTCCAGAGGTCCTCTTAGCTGAATAAGCAGCTCCCTAGCAGTATTAGTAGTATGTTTAAATAGTACCAGTATTTAAAAGTAGTATTTTTTAGTATTAAAATGTGTAGTGTTAATAGTGTTAGTAGCAGTCACAAGGTCTCCCTGGGTGAGTGAGCAGGGCCCAGGGAGGCAGTCCCAGGAATCTGGAGGACCTTCAGAGATCAAGTGGCCGGATGTGGCCCAGCTGACCCCTTCATGTGCCCCCCCCCCTCCCACCAACCCTTTCACAGCACTTCCTTCCTGGCAGGAAGTGACCACATGAAGTGGGCGAGTCGCCTGCAGGGGGAGCTAACATCCTTCCCCGCTGTAAGGGCCGAAGGAGACTCCTCACCCACACGCTGAACACAAAATTATTCGGCTGGCTAAAATCTTCCACTTCAATCTGTTGTAATTCACGTCCCATGCGCTGGGTGAAGCGTCTGGAAGCATCTGGAACCTCTGCTGATAACATGGAGAGAATGAGTCGACTCCCAGTCTCAGCTGGGGTTGGTGTGGCCTAGCAAGTCTTCTGGTGGCGTGTTCACACAAAACAGTTTCATTTTAGAGACGAACGCGTAGCCCCAAAACCAAAGAGGATGTCTCAGAGACTGCTGTCGACAATCCCTCCATTGTTGGTCTCTCTCTCTCTCTAGAGAGGCTCTATCTGCATGATGTATATACCCTGGCACAATCCTGTGGTCGGGACATCTGGGTTCGTTGAGCAGAAGGACATAAAGCTTCATCCACATTCTTGTTTAGGGGAAATTCCCTGGTTGGTGTTTTCCTCTGTTTGAGCTTCAGTCTCAGTCTTGGTACTCAGATGCGACAGGAAGATGGGAAGAATGCTTGAGAGAGTTTCTCGCTTACCTGTTGACCCTGAAGACTCACCTCAAAGCTACCCTACGGCAAACCTCAGAGCTAACCTGAGAGCTAACTCTACAGCTAACTCTACAGCAAACCCTGCACCTAGCCCCATCACTAACCCTACAGCAAGCTAGTCCCAGTGCTAACCTTACAGCTAACCCTATAGCTAACCCTAGCCAGGCCTGTAACCAGTGTCTGAGACTTACTGAGGTTCGACCTCGGACGTTAGTCAAAGCTGTGGGACATTTTAATATTTGGAGCAGGGAAGAAAACAAATGATAAATTATATATATATATATATGTATTTGTTTATTTAACCAAGGTCCAATCCTCAAGTACTTTACGTAGTTACAGCATTGCCCCTTTCCCTTTCTCCTCTGCGGTCTGTGACAAGCCGGGTGCGGAGATAACATGAAGGTTAGGACAGAGGGGCGAGAGCACGGATGACTCCAATTTTACAGTCGGTACCATTTGTTGTTGTCCTGTAGATTATGATATTTTTGTGGGTAACTGGAATCCAAGAACTGTGACTGTGGAAGACTGTTACAGGCGTCTAGAGGCATAAGCGCGTACACACACACACACTCACAGGGCCACAATGGAATAAAAGGATATGAGTCAGTGCTACTCTAGCCCCCTCTGAACCACCATCAGATCTCAGCTTGCCAAAACAAATCCTGTCCTTTCCATGTCTGGGTTGAGTTTGGCAGAGCTCATCACCGGTTCTTGTCGGGCCCGTAGCGTGATCCTTCTCCTCTCGGAAAACAATAGTGATTGTAAACAGCTCCTCAGCCGAATGTATACAGTACTTCATAGCTTTGTGTGTTTTGGATGGGCAAAGTGTAAGGAGGAGGGTTTGGAACTTGTTCCATGATGGGTTTCATAGTTATGTCTTTTCGTGTAGCTGTCTGTGAAATCAAAGACCAAACTTTTATTTCATTGTAACCCCAGGTACCTCTCTCTCTCTCTTTTTCTCTGTCGCTACTAGTTTTTATTTCTGTGTGGTGGAGTGTGTGGTGGGGGTGGGGGCTGCTGTTGCTGGGTGCGGATGGGAGGGTGGGGAGGGAGGTGAAGGCGATGCTGCACAGGTGAAAGTGGGCGGATCTCGACAGGAAACGTGTGATTAGTCTCTATTGTGCCGACGGATTAGAACTCTCGGTTATAGAAATGGAGACAACCGCTCGCTTTTTTTTCTTCTTCCTCGCGACCTTTCCTTCCAATGCATGCATATCTTGCTCTTTGAAGACATCCTCGTTCTGAAACCAAACACCGGCGAGGTACTCAGAGCTAGAGCATTAGGCTGCAGATAAAGAGCTGATAGGTTCAATTCTCCCTCTGTATGTCGGTTTGATCTACGAGCACAGTATTGTTCTATGAACACATTATTACAAACATTTCCAAGGCCCAGATCTGAGGGGAAGCTTCAAGATAAGGCAATTCTTCTGATTGAACTCCTAAAGCAGTCACTCTTCTCTAACTGAACTGACAGATGAAGACCTAGATAGATGAATGGATGGATGGATGAATAGATGGATAGGCACCATATTCATGGCTGTGCAAAATGACGTTGTGTCCTTGGGCAAGGCACTTCACCCTACTTGCCTCAGGGGAAATGTCCCTGTACTTACTGTAAGTCGCTCTGGATAAGAGCGTCTGCTAAATAAGAGCGTCTGCTAAATGACTAAATGTAAATGTAAGAAGCTGCACACACACCCGCACACACACACCTTCACACACACCTTCACACACACCCGCACACACACCCGCACACACACAGTAACATCGAGTGTATCAGGTCACACAAATATTTAAATAAAGCGTTGAAAGTAAACCGTGCAGTTCCTCTCCTGTGTAACTGGGGCCTGCTGCTGAAGACAGGTCTCTCCAGTGTGCGGGTGGAAAACAGGCCGGCCTAGACAAAACACCATTAGTGGAGGATGTGTGTGTGTGTGTGTGTGTGGGTGTCATGTCACTCCCCTCCTCCTCCTGCTCTTTCATATACAAGACGACAAACTGCTTTTTCCCCTTCAGACCCAATAGGCTGTGTCAGCCCAATGAGCCTGGGTGTGTGTGTGTGTGTGCGGGTGACAGACTAAATCTGTCAGTCTCTGTGTAGGTGTGTACAAATGGGTTGCAGGTTTGCGTTTACGTATGTATGTGTCCCAAGTCTGTGTGTGTGTGTGTTTGTGTGTGTGTGTTTGTGTGTGCGTACACATGGAGGGAGTTCACTGCTAAACACAACACTGATCTGTTTTGGAAAGCTGTGGTGTAGTTAGGGCTGTCGGTACATGACCTACGCCTACAGGCAGTACAGACATCCTTAAGGCTTCAAGTCAAGGATTGGCCAATTGTACTCAAGTTATCTTTAATAAGGGAAAAAAATCCTACTGCGAGTACGCAGTAGGATTCATGTTATTTATAACAAACAGGAGAGATTTGATTTGGGGAATTTACAGTGAAATGCTCTACCACTTAACTACACCCTTGTTAATCCATAAGTTAAGAGCAATGAATCTCATGTCTCTGTTTCCCTCTCTCCCCCTCCTCCCCTCCTCCCCCCCCCCCCCTCCACCTCTCCCTCTCCCAGAACTCCATCAGACACAACCTGTCGCTGCACAGCAGGTTTGTGCGTGTGCAGAACGAGGGCACTGGGAAGAGCTCCTGGTGGATGCTGAACCCCGAGGGGGGCAAGAGCGGGAAGTCCCCCAGGCGTAGAGCGGCCTCCATGGACAACAACAGCAAGTTCACCAAGAGCAGAGGACGCGCTGCCAAGAAGAAGGTACCAACAACAAATCCAGTTGCAGTCGACTAGTTAAATAACCTTTAAGTACTGTGTATAGAAGTATATTCCAAGAACTCCAATCTACCTGTATCCCATGCTTTAGATAAAATGTATAAAAGCGTCTGCTAAATTAATATGGTCTTTTCTCCCAGATGTCCCTGCAGGGGGGTGCGGAGGGGGGGGCAGACAGCCCTGGCTCCCAGTACACCAAGTGGCTCGGCAGTCCAAACTCCCACAGCAACGACGACTTTGAGACTTGGACCACCTTCCGCACGCGCGCCAGCTCCGACGCTAGCACGCTCAGCGGACGCCGCTCGCCCTTCCTGTCCGAGCAGGATGACCTGGTGGAGTCCGACCTCCACATGGTCTATCCCGGGGGGGCGGGGCCTAAGATGACCGCCACCCTGCCCAGCCTATCAGAGGTGGCAGGCTCCATGGGCCACCACGGATCGGAGAACGTCGTCATGGAGAGTCTCCTTGACAACCTCAATCTGCTCTCCCCTAAGAACCCCCAGCTGGGGGTGGGGGGGGCTGGTTCTGACTCCTCCCAGTCCTCGCCCTCCTCCATGCTGCAGAACATCCCCTACAGCCCTCCCAGCCTGCCCCCCCAGGCCCAGCAGGAATACAGGAAGTGTTTGTACGCGCAGCCAGGGATCAGCAGCATGTCGCCCCTCCCCATGCAGACCCTGGAGGGCAAGCCCGGCTTCAGCTCCTTCCTTAGCCCCTACAACTGCCCCGCCGGCCTGCTGAAGGAGCTGCTCACCTCGGAGCCAGACCCCCGCAACGAGCTGATGCCCCCCATGGAGAGTGTGGTCCCTCAGCCGCCCAGGGGGGGCCACCTGCTGCCAGCCTTCAACAGCCAGGGGCAGGGCCACCTTGGCCAGAGAGGGGGCAAAATGATGAACCCCTCCCACCCCCACGCCCACCCCCTGCCTCACCAGCACCAACACCAGCACCCCCACGCCCGGCCGATGCACGGCCAGGGTCCCCCCTCCTCCTCTGGGGGCATGAACGGCTCCATCCCCCTGACCAGCCTGAACCACGCTGGAGGACCCGCCTGTCTGGCCGGCCTGAGGACTCACACACACCTGCAGCTGCCTCACCTGGCGCACCCAGGCGGGCCTCCGCCCTCCTACGCCATGCACAACGGCTACGGCCGTAGCATGCCGCCGCACGCGCACATGCACCACCAGGAACGACTTCCCAGCGACCTGGACGACATGTCCATCGAACGCTTCGAGTGCGACATGGAGTCGGTCCTCCATGACACCCTGATGGATGGAGACGCGCTGGACTTCAACTTTGACCCCATGGTCGGTTCTCAGGGCTTCCCTCCCGGGGTGAAGACCACCACGCACAGCTGGGTGTCCGGCTAGGACATGTCACAGTCTCTCCCACAGGTAAGGAGAGTGTGAGATGTGTGTGTGTGTGCTCTGTCGCAGTGGCAGCACTGTAGTATTATAGTATTATTTGTGTTCATCGTGCCTTGTAGCTGAGATGGGATTACTTTTACCCGGTGTCAAGTAATCGTTATTATTTTTGTTGGGTTGTTCAAACTTTGTATTTGTCTTCCTCTTCCTCCCAGGTTCACATCAGCACCACCAGCCTTGGAAAACATTTGTCCAAAGAAGGTATCTCCCCTTTCAGAGAACTGCAACATCTCTTCACAAATTCTCAAAGTCTAGATCCTTGGCCTTTAGCCTTCTCTGAGCAGCCTAGCGGCTAGCCTAGCCTAGACTAGATCACCCTCTTTGCCTTCAAGGTCTGCCTAGACCCCACATATACCCAGACTGGTGCTCAGGTTAACGTGTCTACTAGCCGAGTTGTGTGACTGGCCTTTGTTTGACTCGTAAGCCTAGCAACGTGGACAGTCTCCCATGCTGTCAGACAGCTGTTTGTTTTACAACAGTACAGGAAGGAACTGGAGATGAATTGACAAAATATCAATGATATATATATATATATTTGACCTGCTCCTTAGATTTCTAGAAGGCTCTGCCATGTTGTTGTTGTGAGTGTTTGTTTTTCTGTTTGTCGGGGTGTCGTGGATAAAATGACACAGCACGATAGGGCATGAAACACCACAACTACAGACTGGAACACACTTTGTTTATATTACATTCAACTCGGGTCATCCCCAAATTCAGGGTGCTTTTTAACAAGGTTGTCAAGAAGTGTTTTGCATATTGATGTAAATACAATAATTCAAACATATATATGTGTATATATATATATATATACATATATATATATATATGATGTATACTATGTGTATTTGTGATTTGTATTCTTTACATGATATATTTCCTTGAAAACAGAAACTTTCAAGTTTCTCATTGTGCATTCAATGCTCCCTGCCTTTCAAACAGCCAATATACTGTATGAACCTGAAAACCTGTCAAGCGAAGGACTAGCGTCAAGAGAAATATTAACTAGAAAAAAATCATCTATTTCGGTGGTAAATTGATGCAACTCCTCAGGCTGTTTTGCCGCCCAGTAATTCAGCCCATGTTGCTCCCTCTTAAACACACTTAAGCCTCATTCGGACCATTGTTCTGTCATCACATGTGTATTTCTGACTTCAACATCTCCCTTTACCTATCTACTCATCTCCCTGTTCCCCGCCTCTGCACTGCCTCCCTCATATACTCATCTCGCTTTTATAATTCATCTCCATTTTCTCCCCGTCTCTCTCTCTATGTTTCTGTCTCCCTCTTTTGATTATTTTGTCTTTCCCTTTCAGTATCTTTCTCTTACTCTCCGCCTTGGTCCCCCTCTCTTTATTTTGTCTCGCTCTCTCTCTTGCTCTTCCCTCACTTCTCTCTCCCCCACCTCTCTCTCTCTCTCTCTCTCTGCCCTCCCTTTTCTCTCTCTGTTGGGAGGTAGGGTGCTTTATGCATTAGTAGGTCTAGGGAATAGCAGTAATTTGAGAGGTTGATAATGGACTGCAAGGTTTTAATCATAGTGTTGAAGAGAGCACAGGATTTGTATCTTTTTTTTACATAACAGCCTCGAAACCCTGCACACGCATCATACACCAGAGCCGGCTTTACCAACTTCATGTTTTGGAGCAGAAAGTGCGTTAACTAACTGTGCCTTTTACGGTGTCAAATACAGCTCGCTACAGGATTGAATAACATATTCATCTGTAAATTTGAGCATCGCGTGCCTCTGACTTTTAATGTTTTTCTTTTGGTATTCGAAGTGTCATGGTTACCTGGTAGTCCAACATATAGATATATGGTTACCTGGTACCTGGAGTCCACATTTAGGTGCCCCCACCAGTCAGTTTACTTCTTCGTTGGTTTTTGGTCAAATGCAGCTTCAGATGATTGAACGCACAGTGACGCACAGTGACACACATACCTCAGATTATTTTACCTCTCACGTCTGGAAGGGATTATATGGGGTTGTTTCTCTCATAGGGGAGTGTACAAAGGATGATCCTTGCATCTTTCATATTGAATATACATACTTTTAATATTTGAATGAATCTCACTCACAACCTTAACAGCTGTGTTAAGTGTGGATTTAGGGAGACTATATTTATTTTGTTTCTTTCGGTTATTTACAATGTTTTCTTATTTCAAAACAGAAGCCATTACGTTCTTTTCACACAAACATTATGGGACCTCACTGTAAATATTGAAAATATGACTGCATATATTTGAAATGACAGAAACGGTGTACAGTTCTTAGTGAGGTAATATCAGTGCAAACAAGATTGCCTATGCATTGTCCAGATCACCACCATAAAAATTATGTTCTATTTTACTTTTTTTTTGTAATTGCCTTCTTTAGATACGCAAAATGAAGTATTCAGTTTATAGGTGTGCAATGATTTTATTATTATTGTTATTATTCTTTTTATGGTAAATTCATGTGGATATGCTTAGCTGCTGTTTGTATTAAAATACAACTTTTGGTAGAAACTAAAGGTAGGAATTTTTACATTAATTTAGTTGACATATACAGGAAATGTAAATGATGGGACCAATTCTATAGACTGGCTAAATTAATGTGTTGCACTTCTAAGTGTTTGTAGTTTCTTAAGTGTATGGTGTAATGTTTGCCTTTATTGTAAAGACAGAAAATAAATTATGTAGTTTATCTCAAACAAAATAGTTTGAGCCCGTTACATTTCTTAATTCATGTAAAGAAAGTGAAACGTATTTTAGTATCTGTTGTGTGAGATTTGCCATAAAGTACAGTCTAATGAAAAAAGGTTTAATAAAATTGTGAATTTGTTTGCAGAAAACATGTTAGCTTTTTCCATTTGCATTTGTTTATAGCAATATTTGATGGAGAGCTATAAATATTAATGGCTTGTATGTATATTTTCAATAACCACAGTTTTGCAAATGTTTATTGTCAGTAGAAATGTGCATAGCGAATGCAGATGTGTTATCACTGCTATCAAGTGTCATTTCTGACATAAATGCTAGTGGTTAAAGTCGATTACGACCTCAATATGCCTGATTACTTTTCTTGTCTGGGTGTTAGACAGCCATCTCTAAGCGGTAATTATAAATGCAGAGCAGAGCAGTTCCAAACTTCACCAGCTATGTTCACCGTAGTGCTTTCTAGAAGCCTCCCTGTGAGAAGTAAGTGCCTGACTATTGTATTTGCGCCATATTTACCAAACATGCAAGTTAAATTTGTAGAAAAAAAAAAGAAAAAAAACTTTTGAAGATGTTGGTTTAAGCCATATGTGTACATAAACGCTCTGATGGAAAAGGATGTGTCTGTGTCTCCTTATTTTGAAGGTAAAGATCTTTAAATTAAGATGAGAAGGATAATTCATCTTTATATCTGTCTTCATGTCGTGATTAGAATGATGGAATACCTCAGGCTTCAGCGTCAGATGAGTGTTTGGGTGGGCTGAGAGGAATGAGGCCTGTGCAGGACTGACACACTTCACTACCAGGCACACATGTTGTTACTTAGAGCACACAGGGCCACACAAGGACAGGCAGAGGGGGAGAGGGGGGCGGTCACAGGGACACACGAGGACAGGCAGAGGGGGAGAGGGGGGCGGTCACAGGGACACACAAGAAGGGGGGGTTAGCTCACAAAGACACAAATTCTGACCCTGTTCACTCACAGGGTCAGATCTACCACAGGAGGCAGATACACATCTTTCTTATTTGACCCTGGCCCAGTGTTGGTAATGGTGTGGTAGGTTACAGGCTCAGGATTGTGATGTACTCTTCCATTACAGACAGGAGTTACTAATGTTATCAAAAGCAACGTCCTGCGGGGGATTTTGTACCTGGGACGTCTTAATTTGCAATCAAATGCTCTGCCACTGAGTTATGCCAACCAACAATATAACAGACATCGTTTAGAGGTAGATGGACTGCTGCCACATGTGTAGTTAACCACACTATGAAGCAGGCCTGGATGTCTTGGCCTGCGTTATCTTATCTATGCCTGCTCTATGGTCAGGCCTCCTCTATAGCCCTCAACTGAGACTCCTAGATTTAAACCCCTTTGAAGTTGCCCTGTTCCGTCACATGACCCCTGGGAATTCTTCACAAAAATGGATAATTGAATATGAAGGGTATCACGTGTAAGACCTTGCTGATTCCATGACAGTCCGTAGTGATAAGCAACCTACAACTGGAAAAGTACCATCACTGTTATGGTGTTGGTCAAGGGTAGCATGCGGGAGCGTTTGAGCACGTGGACATACATCACTGAGGAAGTGAAAGTACATCCATGCCAACGCCAAACTTGATGACCTTGAACTGGACTCAGACAATAGGGATACCAACCTTTTAAGGAGTGAGTTATTTTTCCAAAACGGAAGCTAGCTAGTTTTAGTTAGCTTCCGTTACCTGTAATGGTGATACGGCTAATGCATTTCTGGAAATGCATTTGCATTTGAATTTTGGTAACGATTTGCTTCCATAGTTAAGGAGTAGCGTCACACATGTGTAATTCTGAAAATTCCAACCGACTATTTTCCGATAGACAAAAACTATATGACAAACGCTATAGTATGGCTTCAAAATTTACAATTAGGAGGCTAACAAGTAACACTAGCAGGTAGTAGCATTGCTACGAGTATTATGCTAGGTTGCTAGGTAACGGAAGCTAACTAAAACTAGCTAGCTTCCGTTTTGGAAAAATAACTCACTCTGGTGGAAGCGTCGGTAATATTCAGAACTCACTCCTTAAAAGGTTAAGTCATCAAGGGTTTTTCTGCTCGGCACTGTTGGAGAAGCACTAGAACTTAAGAAGACATGCTCCTCTCTTTTAATAGCCTTCTGAAGACACATAAAAATGAACTTCTTTTGTTCTACAGTTATAGTTTTGTGTGAGGCCTAAGTTATAATGGTTTATGTCTCCAACGTTGTGTGCAAATTGAATATGAGAAGAGGTTCCGAAGCGTAGTAAAATGTCGCCTTCTGTGCTTTGATATTCATTAACAACTCTCTCTTTCTCAGTTCGACTGGAAATCCACTCTTTATTCTGCACCATAAAAACAAGATGGAGACAGGAGTGAAGACAGAGATGTTTTAATTCTTCTGCATGGGTGAAGAGCAGTTGGTCACACGCAATGTCTCCCCTATTGTCTCATGCGATGTGTCCACATCACAGTAAACGGAGGATTAAGTTGTTACACATCGTTAGGACAATAGACAACTTTTTTTTTTACCGTTAAGAGTCAAAGCCAGAAAGACACAATAGAAATTAATACTTTTTTTCGTCATTTTTGTCAGATGTTTTCAAGCTGGGCAGTGAGAGTTTGCCGCCTTGATAGGGTGCTATTACCAGCGAGATGATGTCATGGAAATATGTGTGTTTGGCGGTGGAGGAGGTGCGGAGGAGAGAGGTGTTTAATGAGAGTTCAGCGTGTGGGGTTACCCAGGTGACTCTGGATTGCGTGTGTGTCTGCAGCAGGCTGATGACAGGTGATGGAGATAGGGGATAATACTTTCTCTCCGTCGCCTCCTTTCTGCCTGTTTATGGACATCTGAAGCCACCTAGTAATTAATCACATTTGTAGTTAGTCACAGAGTCACTGTGGTCTTCCTAAATCTGTTAAACCTCTGTTGTTCTTCACTTGTTAGCAGGTATACCTTCCACGCTCTGTGAAAAACTTCTAAACAAAATGTATAATGTTCACCTTGTCCAGAATGGCCAGAAACAACTCGACTCGTTAAAGTGAAAGTAAATATTAAAGAGATGCGCACAGCATGAACACGCAGTCAGACGTTAAGAGTGCTTCGGTGCGGCCTCGATGTCGTAAGAGAGAAGTAAGGAGCATGCTTCGCTCTCTCCTACCGCCTCATCAACTCTCCCTTTCTGTAACACACGCTCTAATCGTCAGATTACCAGATGTTCCCTGTTTCACACTCAATTAATCTTGCTCAAATTGGTCACCCAAGTGGAGGGACAGCCATTTACCAGCAGGGGGGCACATGACAATAAAACTCCTTAATTGGTTGTTGTTCCCATTGCCCCGAGGTCACTGCGGCTTTGTGATTGGCCGAGGGGAGAGGCAGCCTCTTGAAGTGCGGGTGGAGGCGGGGCTTTCTGCTGCGACGGCTCAGGTTGTTGTGCTATTTGAGGAGCCAACGGAGGTGGTCACTTTTGCGGGGAAGTGTTATCCCTGGGAGGAAGAAGTGGATGTGAGTCTCACGCTAGCTCGGCTAATGAAGCATAAAACAAGGCCAGGGGGGACGTGTCGCCGGCGTTGTCTTTTATTCATGTCCACCAGCCCAGACCTCTGCCCCACATCGCCACCGACTGGCTCGTTCTCTGAAGATCATGTCTGGAATGCACCGGAGATAATTAGATCCCGTTTAAACGGGGGGTCAAACAGACAGCTCGCTCAAATAGACAGCTCGCTCAAATAGACAGCTCGCTCAAATAGACAGCTCGCTCAAACAGACAGCTCGCTCAAACAGACAGCTCGCTCAAATAGACAGCTCGCTCAAATAGACATTTACATTTATTCATTTAGCAGACGCTTTAATCCAAAGCGACTTCCAAGAGAGAGCTTTACAAAGTGCATAGGTCACTGATCATAACAACGAGATAGCCACAAAACATTGCGAGTAGCCAAAACATGAAGCACACATTGTGAACAACCAAAATAAGTGCCAAAGGGAAGAATCATAAGAGCATGTAGTTAAACAAGTTACAATTAAACAACATGAACTGCTATAAGTGCAAGTGTACCTGTGGAAAAAAAAAGCAAGCAACAATAATAAAAACAATATATCACAGCGAGTACAAAAATTTAAGTCAGTTACCACTAACCACAAGAGCAACAAGTCTCTAAGCAAGAGTCATTGTGATCCTTGAGGAAACTAACATCGGGTCAAGCGAACCATTCCTAAGTACCGTTGTACTCCCGGAACAAGTGCGTCTTGAGCCTTTTCTTGAAGGTGGAGAGACAGTCAGTGTCTCTGATGGAGGTGGGGAGTTGATTCCACCACTGGGGGGCCAGACAGGAGAAGAGCTTGTGTTGGGACCGGGCGGTCTTGAGCGGTGGGACCACCAGGTGGTTGTCTGAAGAAGACCGTAGGTGACGGGTGGGGGTGTAAGGCTGCAGGAGAGACTTGATGTAGACGGGTGCAGTCCCGTTCACTGCTCGGAAGGTCAATACCAGGGTCTTGAATCTGATACGGGCCATGATAGGTAGCCAGTGGAGAGAGATGAGGAGCGGGGTAACATGGGAGCGTCTGGGTAGATTGTAGACCAGGCGGGCCGCTGCGTTCTGAATCCTCTGAAGGGGGCGGGTTGCACATGCTGGGAGACCAGCGAGCAGCTCGCTCGATCCCGCTCGGCGGCACCTGTCTGTTACTGACAGAGAGCAGCAGTACTCCCCAGCTCAGGATCCAGAGATTGTATCGGGGCACTAACACACTCGCCTGTGTGTGAGACGGGCCTGCCTGCCCCAGCAGCCTGTTGCTCAGGCATTATCCGGTGGAAGGTTAACTGTGTTAACTGTTATTGACAGGATCCCCTGCTGGGCCTAGCTCTTCCCTGGCCCTCCTAATTGAGTGAAAGGGAAGGCAGAAGCACTCCTGTTTACATCTCCACCAGGCTGCTCATGTAAGCTTGTGTTACGCGCCAGAGGGGTAAATGGGGGGGTTAGATCATGAGGACTCCCGACTGGGGCTCCTTCTTGGGGGGAGGGTTGGTAACCTGTGGGGGGTCTGCAGGCAGGGGGGCAGGTCTAATGTCTCTATGAGGACCAGGCACAAACACTGTGAATTAGGAGGCCTGCCTTGTCGGGGCTCCTCTAATGTGGAGCACAGTGAGCATAGCCATGTTTTTCCAGGCATGGCCTTGTTCTCAGCCACGGTCCCCGGCCCCAGCCTCCCTCAATCCCAGCCTTTCTCAGCCCCGGCCTCCCTCAATCCCAGCCTTTCTCAGCCCCAGCCTCCCTCAATCCCAGCCTTTCTCAGCCCCAGCCTCCCTCAATCCCAGCCTTTCTCAGCCCCAGCCTCCCTCAATCCCAGCCTCCCTCAGCCCCAGCCTTGGCCCGGCCCTGGCTCCAGTCCCAGTGCTGTTTCTCATTTGGAATGTATTTTATAATGTTACATAAAACTGCTTGAACGTAAACTTACAAAGTATGAGTACAAACATACTTACTAAAGTTGTCAGTAAGTATGTGAATATACAAAATACGTACATTTTAAGCACACTTCCAATTGTGTAAAAGATAAATATAAGGAAAAGCTCTCACTTTATACATTTAACATTGATTTAAGTATATGCTTTTTCTGCTAGGGCCGCTCATTTGATCTCATATATAAAGTCTTTATTTACAGTGTTTAATGACAGCATAATATCGTTCTGTAAGTGGAGGTTCAGCAGTAGAGAGCTTGCTATTCCTTCCCATCCTGAAGAGGCCCTCAGGGGTTTATATTTCCCCTCTCATTAAATATTCACCTCTTCTCTTAAAGCCGTGTGACAGCAATTAACCCTTAATTAAGAGCCCTCTTAATTTATTCATAAGGGTCAGGTGTTAGTCTTGTGTAGCCGTTACAATGCAGGCTACTCCTGAGCAGCATATGGACTAACGCAATCAGAAAGGGCATGGCTGTGTTCTTTGTTTGGTGTCAGTCTGAACCACGTTGGTGACAGGAACGTGAGTGTCCATTCATCAGGATTCCCAGGGGAGCTGGAGAAAGGATGGATGTCATCCAAAGGTAAGCCAGCGTCGTGAGCGCACACACACCAAACACACACTCACCAAACACACACACACCAAATACACACACACCAAACACACACACACACACCAAACACACACACTGTTCTCCCCCCCCACCACTCCCAACACGCACACTCCCCAACACACACACTCCCAACACACACTCCCAACACACACACTCCCAACACACACACTCCCAACACACATCCTGTGCAGCAGCTTTCACTCCTCTCTTCTTGATGTATGTTGTTCTGCCCTGGACAAGAACACAGGAACATAATCCCAGAGTCTTTAGGTGATAGAAGGTCACCATGGCAATATAGTCACCAAGGCAATAAGAACCCCGCCCCCCCGCACGCCTCCAAGGCTTGTCCAGACAGGGGAACATCAGAGCCCCCAGGCTAAGGACCCAACAACAGGGCCATTTAGATCTCCCACATTCACTCAAAGAGACGAGAGGGACTGTTCCAGGAACCAGTGCTGTTCCATCCAGGTTCACCCCGGGAGAACAGAACAGGTGAACAGTAGAACAAGAGAACAGTAGAACAGGAGGACAGAATAACAGCAGAGCCTGAGGACAGGAGAACTGAGACAAGGGAAACAGGAGAACAGTAGAACACAGAACAGAGGGCGAGTTACATTCTGAGAGAGATAGTTCTTGTAACTTCCAGTAGAGAAGAGGGAGCAGTCTGGGATCTTGGGGGAGTTAAACCTGACAGAGCCCCTCGACCGCTCCTCTAACCTCTCCCCCGGGCTCAACACACCTGAGATGAACACACCTGCGCTGAGCTCACCTGCTCTGATCTGAAACTAGGTAAATAAGAATAATGACAGTAACGTTAATGACGGCAATTATAACCAAGGGGAGGGGAGGGGAGAGGGGGGGGGGGGTATCACACCACCACACTACATTTACATTCGCTACAGTCCTGAAACCATACAGTAACCATGCACCCTGCCCCCTCCCTCTCAGGGACTGGGGGCCTTGGCAGCAGCTGTGCAGTGTGGGTAAAGACAGTGTTAAGAGCTGAGGGCACACCCTGAGGAACATCATCTCCCGTGCTGAGGGATTCCTCCTGGCTCAGACAGGCCTGGATACGCCCTGGTAAGCCCTGGGATTGGTAGCTCACACATACACACACACTCACGCATGTATTCACATATGCACACTTACACACGCGCATGTTCTCCAACATACCCACACACACACACACACGTACACACGGACGCATGCACTCAGACCGACGCGCGCAGACACACACGCGAGCCCCATGAGGGTGTGTGGACTTGGCAGGGACCGGTGGAAGCCGGAGTGGGTGTGAGAGCAGGTGAGTGCATGACATACCTTCTGATATCGTGTGGCAAGACAGGGAGAAAGGGCGTCAGCAGTGGATTACAAGTTAACCTTTAGTTCAGAGACGAGCTCTAGAAGTCATTCTGGAAGAACAAGGATCGTGATGTTCTTTTCTGTTCTAATATGGACATCCCCCCCACCACTCCCTCCACAGCAACACCATCCACCCCCCCACACACACCTCCCAACACCATCCACCCCCCCCACACACCTCCCAACACCATCCACCCCCCCCACACCTCCCAACACCATCCACCCCCCCACACACCTCCCAACACCATCCATCCCCCCCACACACCTCCCAACACCATCCACCCCCCCCCACACCTCCCAACACCATCCACCCCCTCACACACCTCCCAACACCATCCACCCCCCCACACACCTCCCAACACCATCCACCCCCCCCACACACCTCCCAACACCATCCACCCTCCTCACACACCTCCCAACACCATCCACCCCCCTCACACACCTCCCAACACCATCCACCCCCCTCACACACCTCCCAACACCATCCACCCCCCTCACACACCTCCCAACACCATCCACCCCCCCCCACACACCTCCAAACACCATCCACCCCCCTCACACACCTCCCAACACCATCCACCCCCCCACACACCTCCCAACACCATCCACCCCCCTCACACACCTCCCAACACCATCCACCCCCCTCACACACCTCCCAACACCATCCACCCCCCCCACACACCTCCCAACACCATCCACCCCCCTCACACACCTCCCAACACCATCCACCCCCCCCACACACCTCCCAACACCATCCACCCCCCCACACACCTCCCAACACCATCCACCCCCTCACACACCTCCCAACACCATCCACCCCCCCACACACCTCCCAACACCATCCACCCCCCTCACACACCTCCCAACACCATCCACCCCCCTCACACACCTCCCAACACCATCCACCCCCCCACACACACCTCCCAACACCATCCTCCCCCCCAAACACACCTCCCAACACCATCCACCCCCCTCACACACCTCCCAACACCATCCACCCTGCCCCCCTAACACTCTCACCCCCACCAACACCACCTACACTCCCCCAACACCCCCCTACCCACCACCCCCACCCAAACAAGTCATTATAACTACATCTGGGTCTGTAATTGGGCCCTCCATTAGCGCTGTCAACAATAGGGACAGTATGTGGAGGAAGAGGTCATTACAGAGAGCAAAAGAAGAGAAGAATAGGAATAATAATGACTTATTTTAACCCAACAAAAGGAGGTGCTGTTAAAGGTCACTCTTAATTAGTCTTCAATCTCCGTCGAGGAGGTCTCCGAGCCTTCGTCTGACAGCTTCCACAATGATGATGTCTCTTCAGAAAGGCCTTTTGGGGGGCAGAATCACGAGCTATCACGAGGGAGAGGGCCGGGGAACAATATGTTCATATACAGTCCTCTTATCTCGGACCACTGAGAAAAGAAAACAGAGAAGTGGCCATTTTTTTTTATTCTCCCCTCAGGAGCTCTTGGTAAACTGTCCGACTTCAAAGTTCCTGTGTGTCTTCAGACACCATGGATGCTCCAGCCTCGGCTTTAAATAATGCTGTTGCCCACGGTCATGTGAACAACGGGTCGCTTGTATGGAGGAACATAAAATAACATATAAACTCTCTTTCCCACCCACCCTGCAGTCTTGAGGCAGAGATGAGTTCATTTCAAGCCGCCAGTGATGACCCTGTGTAAGATAAGAGGCCAGAGACTGAAGGATCTCTACTTCTTACCATGCAGATGTTTTTACTGAAGGTTTCCAAACACAGAAATGAAAGACATAGTCTTCTTCTCCATCTCTGTTACTACGGCGCTGTCTTTGTTACCATGTTACATTGACAGTGTCTCTGTCACCTCAGCAATGTCTCTGGTGCCATGTGTTTGTCTCTGTTACCATGTTAACATGGCATTGTCTCTGTTACCATGTTACCATGGCATTGTCTCTGTTACCATGTTACCATGGCAGTGTCTCTGTTACCATGGATTTGTCTCTGTTACCATGTTAACATGGCATTGTCTCTGTTACCATGTTACCATGGCATTGTCTCTGTTACCATGGCGTCGTCTCTGTTACTGTGGCGTTATCTCTACCCTCCCCACGGGCTCACAGCCGGCTGACCCTGCCCTCAGTTGACCAGGAAATTAGAACAACATGACGCAAGGAGATTCCTTACAAAATCGTCTTTATTTCATTACCCAGGCGCCTAATTACATTAGCTTTAATGCATCTCTCTATTAAATCTTATTTATCATACATTTTCTCTCTCTCTCTCTCTAATGATCGCTTTATCCTCAGGCTTTGTCACTGCGTGCAGTGAAGGATTGTCAGTAATCGTAGAATTTTACTGCCACATAAACAGGGTTGCAGAAAAGCAGAAAATCTGTAAAACTGTATTTCTGTGGTAAGAGTCAAGAAACAGTGTGTATTTACTGGACAAGTCGCAAAATAGCCACATATCAGCAACCAGGCACGGTGATCTTAAAGAAATAAAGGTGCAACAACAACAACCTCTCAACACACAGGCAATTACTTAACTATAGTACCCTACCTCAACAACCACCTGTCTGACACACTGCATCCTGTGTGGCCTTGGGTCATACTCTGACATCGAACAACAACAATATAAAGAAAAAGTGCTAAAGTGCCCTATATTTTCGAGGACATCTCAGAATGCTAAGACTACTCAGCAACCCTGTGCTGCGTTTCCAGGCAGGCAGTAAGGATATACAGGCCTACTGTGTTACAGGGACCAAATGGGCCTGCATGAATACAGCTCTATGCTATAGTTAGAGACAGGCGTAAATGAACACACAGTCCAGGTAGTCTGAACACCAGAGAAAGACCCAGGATGGCTGGATGTAACCTCAGTAAGCGGAAATAACTGCTTTGAAAGGCTTCCTGTCCGGGAGCCATTACGCAGATATATTTAAACACCGTTTGAGAGTAAATTATAGATGGAGCTTAATAGGAAATTAAATGCAGGGCTTGATGGTGAAAGAAACAGGATTTCTCTAATTCGTATTTTTTGGTGGTTGTGACTGCTCAACAGATTGCTTTGTTTCCTGGACTTTGTTTTGGTCCGGTCCACGAAGGTGGCCCTCAGTGATGTAGCCAGAAATATGTTCATGGGGTGGACATGTAAAACTGTAAAACTTCGTGAAACTGAGTGGACAAGTGTGGGGGCCAGTGGGGTGGCCAAGATTCTTAGTTGGGTGGCCGTTGACCCCCCACAGCTACGCATTGGTCCTGTCAGACATTACCATACCCCAAAACAGAACTACAAATACTACCACTAACATACAGCTAATGCATAATGGGAACCAGCCATGTCAGACATCCGTTTTTACCACTGCCTCTGTTGTTGTTTGAAGACTACAAAGTAACACTGAGAACTTCATGTTCTCCATAAAACTTCTTTTTTTAAAACACGCCAAAAAAAAACTGGGTGATACATTTATTACCCCTTTGATTCAGATCTGACCCAGAGTTGTGCTGTAATGTTCAATGTAGGTTAGGGGCAAAATGTAAGACGTAAAACCATCTCTGTCTATAAACAGTCCCGTGATGAAATGTGTGAGATCTTGCTGTTGCTCCCAGTGCCACCCCCCTTCTCGTCTACTCCATATTTTCTCTCCCGGGTAGAAAAAAAGAAAGAAAAAGGTTTATAAATAGGCACATGTAGGCCTACCTCCTCAAGCAAATGTATTTTTATAGTATGAAAAATTACACGACAAACACATCCATAGATTTTGTCATACATATTCTAGATGGCGTGCTGTATGTAAGTATCTCTGGCAGACATTTCTTTGCCAATTAAATAGCATGTCGTGCCTGTAGCTTCAGACCCATGAAGGCAGCATTGTCTGAGTTTATGTGGGGGAACGCTCAGAGCTGCTCCTCCAACCAGGGGCCCACATCTCATTTCACTGTCTGAAAAGAGAAGAGATGTACCAATACTATTAGGAAAAAGAAAAGGAAAAACAGATCTTTTGGGGGAGAGACAAAAAACCTGATCTCAATAGGAAAGCAGAAGATGGCAG
Organism: Osmerus eperlanus; assembly: GCF_963692335.1. NCBI lineage: Eukaryota > Metazoa > Chordata > Actinopteri > Osmeriformes > Osmeridae > Osmerus > Osmerus eperlanus. The sequence continues at coordinate 11,616,356 of NC_085036.1, forward strand.
GGTTTGAACAAGAGAGAGGGATAAATTAACACTTTTTCAGCTTTGACCACTTTCAAGTCTCTTGACGACTTTTTCTGCTCTTGTGGCATGGCTCACAGTACATTGTCCAAATGTTTACCCCAAAAATATAGTTTGGTTGAAGTCCTTCTAAACACCATGTAATTCACACGTCGGTGTATGACGTCCCACTGTCTCGGCTGTAAATGGTCTGTCTGCTTCGAGGTGGCCAGCCACTCCGTCAGAGATCTTTAATAAAACGGAGTGTTGTGTTGACAGTTGGTGTTTCAGAAGGACGTGAACTGCTATGAACTTCTCCAGTTGAGAGTAACAGACTGCCTTCTCCAGTTCTCCTTGCAGTTAGCAACAGCCTGCTTCATCATGTGGCCAACAGCGGCCTCTACAGGACGCAAAACACATCCTGCGACGTGAGGTAAAGGTTCTGAGCACTGTTTGTGGTGTGCTCTGATATGAACTCTGAATGAGTTAGGAGGAGGATGTCTTTAGGCTGGAGTCTCAGCAGATCTGTTACTGCGTCTGCGTACGACACCTCTGGACACTGCGGCCCCAAAAGCAACCCCGCCGCGGGTGTGAAAGTCCATAACTTCATCGGGGCAGAACGTTGTCATGGTAACAGCCGTCACATTGAAAGGCGGTGTGAAAAAAAGACTTTAAACTGAGGCGATGGTTATGAGGGAGTCAAAAGTGGGCCATCCCTGTCAGGTAGGATGTTCAGTGAATGAAACCTCCGTGGTTTATTCAATAGACCACAGACCATAGAACACAGCAAATGAAGGAAACCGTTTTATGTGGCCCCGGCGACAGATACAGGGATAATATGGTGTGCTTCTCTGATGGTCTACAAAATGTACGACTACAAATAGCCTTCTACAGTGGCCTTCAAGACACTACTGTAGTCTATAAATACTACTATGCGCTTGTCTCTTAAAGTACACTGAGATTTTGAAGATGTGTCATAGTTAAGTAAAATCCTGTTCTAGTGTGAAGTACAGTGGTTAAGACTGGTCTTCAGTAATACAGAGTGTATTACATATCTTTGAACACATCACTCATCACTATGGTTATTATTGATACAGTTTATGACTTGATTGTTTACCACAGTGATTACGTAAAGCTTTTGTGTTTGTAGGCTACTTTGATGATGTTATTTTCTTGTCAACCACCAGATGGCCAAACTGGTCAGAGAATGCATTGGTGATGAAACCAAAGGGTTTTGATGCACACACACACACACACCGACACACATGTACACAGACAAACACACACAGACCCACATACACACTAACAAAAATATACAACAATGTAAATATATAGACTGTCTTGCACATACACACACACACACTAACACACAAACACACACAGTGGTCTTGTACATAGTAAGTCCATGATTGCATAAAATCCAATAAACTGGGTAGATTGAGACCATTTCAAGGTTGAACAAAAGCTGTGAACAAAGGGCCAGTAAACATGTCTGCTGATGTGTCTGTGTGATAACAGCCCCTCGCCTGTCATCCTCAGGGCTCTCATTACGCAGCACCTTGGTCTGCCACAACCTGGCCGTCCCTCTGACTGTTGTCTTAATCACGGGGAACATGCTGATCATCAAAGGTGTGCTGGGATTGGCTCAAAGGCGTGATTGAACTTGTCCTACAGAGGTCCTTTAGCCATAGGCGCTCCTGTCCAATCTCCATGTTCGTTACATGAGGCATAGATAAAGTCCAATCACCATGTCCCTTACATGATGCTCAGATCTTCAGTGCATCCGTGGGTCTAAAGTAGGTCTCTGATCCACAGAAACGAAATATGTGTTTGTTGTCAGGCTTGTTTCCTGGTTTGTTGTAGTGTGGGGATGTTGTAATGTCCCATATTGGGTTAGTTTGTTGAGGCTGTGATGCTAGGAGAAGGAACCAGTGGGGGACTGAATCCAGCTGCTTCCTGAAGTCTCAGATTCTCCCTGCTCACCACCCGCCCCCCCCCCCCCCCCCCCCCCCCAGGGCAGGCTTGTACACATATTGGAGAGGAACAAACTCTCCCTCTCCACCATCTCCACCCCCTCTCAGACACGAAGACAGCCTCCGCCTCTCAAAAAGAATAAACTACACGCAATCACATAACAATAGTGATGTCAGGGAGGCTAGTCAGGGAGGCTGGTCAGAGAGGCTGGTCAGGGAGGCTGGTCAGGGAGGCTGGTCCGGGAGGCTAGTCAGGGAGGCTGGTCAGGGAGGCTAGTCAGAGAGGCTAGTCAGAGAGGCTGGTCATGGAGGCTGGTCAGAGAGGCTGGTCAGGGAGGCTGGTCAGGGAGGCTAGTCATGGAGGCTGGTCAGGGAGGCTGGTCAGGGAGGCTGGTCAGGGAGGCTAGTCAGGGAGGCTGGTCTGTCATACCAAATCTATCCTCCATGATGGGTCCTACACATGACTGTCTTATATACTCTGTCTCACTCAAACTGTCCTACACAATCTGTCCTACACAATCTGTCCTAAACAATCTGTCCTACACAATCTGTCCTACACAATCTGTCCTACACAATCTGTCCTAAACAATCTGTTGGACACAGTCTGTTTTACATGGTAGAAAACTCAGTTCTCCCTGAGTCAAATTAGTGAGCCAGGGAAGACAGTCAACCATGTAGTCCGACACACACACTTGCACGCACAAACACACACAGGGAGACACACAGGCACACACATTTCATTTCACTCTTTATAGTGTTTTGTCATGTCTCTTGAGACTTAGTTTCAACACCAAGTTGTCAGGATGAACTTTGTAACTCTCAGTAAAATCCTGAAAAAGTTTCTGATGCAACTTGATCTTTAAAAATGAAATTAAACTGGTGTCAGAGGGAATTTTAAAAATATCAGAACTTACATCCACAAGGATCCTAGTACAGCTGGCGACCAAATCATTCCCCTCCCCTCCTGTAATTATCTAATTGCATAAGAGGCGTCAAAGCTTCGAGCGTTGATAGAGGTTGAGGGAGTTGTTAAAGACCGCAGGAACAGCTTTTATCAGTCAATTACGTTCTCATTATAAAATCCTTGAGAACCAGTTTATCTTCGTTTGGAAGGTATAATGTGACTTCTTTAAATCAGGAGAGGACTATATCGAATGTGTGTGGTGCAGTGGCAGTGTATGCAGGCCTGAGTGTATGGCACGACGCACGATCCTCGGTTCGAGTCCTGCATGTGGCAGTGTTGGCATGTTATCGCAGGCCTATCAGTATTCAAGTTTTCTCGGTGTCGCTGCTACTGCACGCGTGTGTCACTTATGTGGGATGAATACATATTTCCTCGAAGACTCAGCTAATGCAATTAAGCGTCAACGTTGGACCAAGTTCAGAGTCAGAAAGCATAGGATGAATAGCGTGTTTTACTTAGAACATTTAACCAGAGCAACATAACCTGAACCGACCTCTTGATTTGCAGCTCTGACCACTGAGATATACCCTCTCCCTCAAGCTCATTAAAATTAAATTAGTCCCTTTAGTATCTCTTAAGCACAGGACAAATATTGACCTTGGCGGGGGTCAAACATTTGGGAAAACCAAAACAGATTATGTAGCTTATAACTCAATAGTTTATTGAGAGAAAACAAACGTAATGAATGTGTCTAGACTGGTCCACGTTTAACTTTGGCTTAACATTCCTCATTTTAAAATGCATGAGGCTATTTTAGTTCAATAGCGGCAGTCATTTACACTAGATGATTATCATTTAATCAGTCATAACTGGACTCGCGAAAGTCGCTTGTGAAAAGTAGTAGGCTAAGTAATGTAATAATATTTACATTGTCTTAAGCGAATGATTTACTTTGGGTTTCATATGCAAATGAAAATAGCTAAAAGGCAAATTTATCTGCGAGACCACCAGCTGACAAGCGTACTGAAAGCTTAAGCGGGCGGAGCCGTCATCACAGCGACTTGAAGAAAACCGCCAACACAGACCAACCCAGTGGGCGGAGATCTGCGGCTTTCAGGTCCCTTTTCGCACCCAGCATTTTTCCATCCCATCACTATTTCGAAGGAATGTGCGTTGCAGTTTGGACCTAATTGTTTCACGGTGAACCGGACCACGCTGTCGAATTAAAAGAGTTACTCTCGTGTGTTGAGGGCTGAATGGTAGGCTACGGGAGCTGTTATACGGTACCGACGACGGGACGTGTCTGTGGAAGTATTGTTTCCCCAATTTCCTCTCAACTACACTGAACTTTGAAACCCAGTAATCTCACCTGCGTATTGAAGTTACATTGAGGAACTACAAACATGTAAGATTAACCTATTTTAACCTCGTGTGGGGCTCTTAAAAATAATTTACAACTGTTCCTGTGTAGACCATAGTTGCCAGAGCATTCAGTGCTAAAAATAGCTCGTTACTTGAGAGGTGGTCAAATGGAATATTGCCTACTATAGGCTTCGCCTTTTTTTGTTTTGTTTATTATTATAGGCTAAATATTATATGAATGTGTATTTGTGTGTTTTGTTTGTGCACTGTATAGTTAAGCCTATTGATGATACAGACAGTAGGATATTTAAACCTTTATTGTCAAATTTGGTGAAGTATTGATCGTAAAAAAAATCATGATTTAAAACATTCCAACATTCCGACATGCCATCCGTACAGTTTTGAATTTCAAACATATTTTTCATGTTGGTGTTTGCCCTGTCTTAGAAATTCTCCTTGGGCAACTATCCCGTCATGTTTTCACTGACAGTCCAGTTGTCACGCTTGTCGGTACCTCATAAATTCAACTCTTCCTGTCGTCTCCTCAGGGGTCAAGCCGCCACGCAGAGCAGGGAGGAACTGTGCTAGAACCGGACTCTCAGCACCAGATGTGGACATAAGAAACCAGAAAATCCGCCTTGTGGAATTTACAAAGAAATCGATTCTATCAGTGTCAGTGTTATTATTATCCAAGAGGCCGTTTGAGAGATGGCGTCCAGCCTAACGTGTGCGGGTGTCATATGGGCGCTTCTCTCGCTGCTGTGCGCCGCCGCGTCCTGCGTCGGGTTCTTCATGCCCTACTGGTTGCTAGGGTCTCAGATGGGAAAGCCCGTCTCCTTCGGAACTTTCCGCCGCTGCTCCTACCCAGTGCGCGACGAGGCGCGCGGCGCCACGGTGATGCTGGAGCAGTGCGGCCGCTACGCGTCGTTCCAGGGCATCCCGAGCCTGGAGTGGAGGATCTGCACGGTGGTGACGGGGGTGGGCTGCGGCTTGCTGCTGCTTGTGGCGCTCACCGCTCTCATGGGCTGCTGCGTGTCCGAGCTCATCTCCAGAACCGTGGGGCGCGTGGCCGGAGGCATCCAGTTCGTAGGGGGTGAGTACCTGGGATGAGAGGGGGAGGAGGGAGGGGAGCGTGGGGTGAGTCCCACCTGGGATAGGGGGTAAAGGGGTGGGTGTGGTGAGCAAGTCCTATCCTGGGTAAGAGGTAAGGTGGGGGGGGAGTCCTGCTGCGGACAGGGGGTAAAGGGGTGGGTGGATGGAGGGGTTGGGGGAATCCTGTCTTGGATGAGAGGGAGAGGGGGCGAGGGAGAGGGGGGAGAGGGCGAGGGAGAGAGGGGCAAGGGAGAGGGGGCAAGGGAGAGGGGGCGAGGGAGAGGGGGGCGAGGGAGAGGGAGGCGAGGGAGAGGGGGGGAGATGGAGGCGAGGGAGAGGGGGGGAGAGGGAGGCGAGGGAGAGGGGGGGAGAGGGAGGCGAGGGAGAGGGGGGGAGAGGGAGGCGAGGGAGAGAGGGGCAAGGGAGAGGGGGCAAGGGAGAGGGGGGCGAGGGAGAGGGAGGCGAGGGAGAGGGGGGGAGAGGGAGGCGAGGGAGAGGGGGCGCTGTGGTTCTCCTTGTCAGCATGCTGCTGTGTCCTCTAAGAGAGCTGCTCCGGGAGGTCAGCGCTGGAGGGGGAGTGAAGGCATCTGTAAATCAGATGGCACAGTCAGCCACTCCTCTCTTTGTCCCCCCTGCCCGCTCCTCTCTACACTGCCCCCCCTCCGCCTCCCACTCACATTGTTCCCCTATCTGCCCCCCCGCACAGTCTCCCTCCCCCGTCCCTGTCCCCCCCTCACGGTCTCTCCCCCCTCTCTCTCTCAGCCTCTACCTCCCCCCTCCCTCACGGTCCCCCCTTGTCCTCTCTAAAATGTCTCCTCGACCTCCCCCCCTCACTATCTACTCCCCCCCTCACTATCTCCTCACCCCCCTCCCCTCTAGAATGACTTTGACCGCTGGTCTCTCTTAGAGAGCTGTGCTGTATGAGCAGGGGTTGATTAAGTGTGACTTCTAGCTCGGCTTGCGCCGCTTGGCTGCCTCTCTGGAGGCCCAGCCCATTTCATGCATGATAAAACGTCTCCTGACATTAGGTCTCCTGGACAACGCAGCGACAGCTAATCACTTATTCATAGGAGGGGGGGGGGGTAGGTTCTTCTTCTCTGCTCCGTAACGTCGTGTTTAGCCCGCGCCCTCGACTGAGTGCCGTTGGCCACACTCAAGAGAGGGGAGCACTTCCTGTTGAAGGAGAGCACTTCCTGTTGGAGGAAAGCACTTCCTGTTGGAGGGGAGGAGAGTGGAGGAGATGCTGTCTCTCTCAAGGTGCTGTATTTTAGTTCTAGTTGTCAAGACCTGCTCCTGTCTGATGCTCTAATGGGGCTTTCACCCTTTGTTGCTTGTTACAGTAAGTAGTTCAGTGCTTCAGAACCACAGCCCTGGTCTGAGCTGGTCAACTGGTGTTAGAACCTCATCCCTCGGTCTGGTCCGGTTGGTATCCTTGTTCTGCTTGCTTTACCACCCTCTGTGAACCATGCCGTGGATGCCTGTGTTTCATGGTATCTGTACAGGGGCCCCTGGAGAGAAGCTATTAACTAAGGTGGTGTCATCTGGTGTAATTAAATGTGGTGGCTCTGGTGGTATTAACTATGGTGGTATTAAATGTGGTGATATTAAATGTAGGCATATTAACTATGGCTATTAACTAGCTATGGTGAGAAGCTGGCGAAAAGCAATTAGCTTGGAGGCAGTCCCATTCCCTTGAGACTACATTACTGATGTGGTTTCATAGATGTGGCCTGTTTTTTTTGTAATGTCAGCCGTATGGGCTCTCCTCTCTTCTCCTCTCTTCTCCTCTCCCATGCAGGGCCCCATTCTTCAGCCTTGCTGCCTTTATGTATAGCTGTGTATTTCACCGCTGGGGGAGGGGTGGGCATGCAGAGAAAGGGAGAGCTGGAGGAGAGAACAGGGAAGGGGGACAGGAAGTGGAACAGGGAGGAGTAGCAGTATAGAGTATCAGAGCTCTATTGAGTCGCTCTCTCCTGCAGACTGATGGAGGGCTCTGGAGATGAATCCTTCTCAACAGGACTTGGAATGTAACGGAGAATCCAAACCCTTCCCTGCAGTCTGTGGTTTAACTTGGCTCTCCATGAATCTAGTGCTTCTCCTACGGCCGCTCCCCCTTCCCCCCCGATGGGAAGAAATCTCCCCCCCCCCCGCTCCCCCTCTTTATAATCCGATCCTCCTTCTGTAGCGGAATATTGACTCCCTTCCTCCTCCTCCTTCTGTCTCTCCCTCAGTTCCTCCCTCCAATCTCCCTCCCCCTTCCCTCCTTCCCTCCCCCCATCACCCTCCCTATATCCCTTGTCCCTCCCCTTCCCTCCTACTTCCATCCTTCCCTCCTTCCCTCCTACCTCCCTCCCCCCTCCCTCCCCCTTTTATGTTCACACTGTGCTCTCCAGACAGCACCTGTCAGGTGATCTCCCCCCCCCCCATCCACACCCCACACAGACACACCATAGATTGCCGCCTCTGATAATCACATAGGGTGTGAGGCGCACACACGCACACACATACACTTATACCCACACCCATACACACACACCAACACCCACACCTACTCTCTCACACACACACATATACTTACATCCACTAATACACACGCCCCCACACGCACACACCACCACTAACAACGTAACAACAGCCACCCTCTAGTCTGTGTCTCTGACATGCTCACACTAGAGCTCTACCTCATTACTGGCTCTGTTGTTTGATGTTAAATGCTGCTTCAGCTCAGGTACAAACCCCGCTGCTCTGAAGGATGGTTCACGGCTCTCCTTTCTTCTTTCTCCGGTCATCTCCGTTCATCCGCGCTCATCTCTGGCCATCCCAGCGTGCTCCAGAAGAGCCAGGAGGGAGGGCAGAGGTCAACGCTTTCCAAGCAGTGAAAACACCCAGATTTCAAAAGAAAACAGGAGTCGTTTTCACGTGTGACGCTGCAACAACAAACCAGGCTTTCTCTCTCCAGACTCAGATGTGTGTGTGTGTGTGCTGGATTCAGATGTGTGTGTGTGTGTGCTGGATTCAGATGTGTGTGTGTGCTGGATTCCAATGTGTGTGTGTGTGTACTGGACTCAGATGTGTGTGTGTGTGCTGGATTCAGATGTGTGTGTGTGTGCTGGATTCAAATGTGTGTGTGTGTGTGCTGGATTCAGATGTGTGTGTGTGTGTGTGCGCTGGATTCAGATGTGTGTGTGTGTGTGTGCGCTGGATTCAGATGTGTGTGTGTGTGTGCTGGACTCAGATGTGTGTGTGTGTGCTGGACTCAGATGTGTGTGTGCTGGATTCAGATGTGTGTGTGTGTGTGTACTGGACTCAGATGTGTGTGTGTGTGTGTGCTGGATTCAGATGTGTGTGTGTGTGCTGGATTCCGATGTGTGTGTGTGTGCTTGACTCAGATGTGTGTGTGTGTGCTGGATTCCGATGTGTGTGTGTGTGTGTGCTTGACTCAGATGTGTGTGTGCTTACATTTACATTTAGTCATTTAGCAGACGCTCTTATCCAGAGCGACTTACAGTAAGGGGACAGTCCCCCGAGGCAAGTAGGGTGAAGTGCCTTGCCCAAGGACACAACGTCAGTTGGCATGACCGGGAATCGAACTGGCAACCTTCGGATTACCAGCCCGACTCCCTCACCGCTCAGCCAACTGACTCCTGTGCTGGATTCAGATTTGTGTGTGTGTGCATGATTCAGATGTGTGTGTGTGCTGGGCTCGGAGCTGGCCCTGGACCAAACACACCACGAGGCAGCCAGCTGAATGATTAAACATGGATCATTCATCTGAGAGACAAGCATCGGGGGTCTGGGGCCACATTACAGTCACTTACTCTGAGCTCAATATAGATCTGGAAGCTATGGATGGCTATAGCTCAGTGGTTAGAGCATTTTTCTGCAGCCCCAGAGGCCACGGTTCAGATAAAACTAAACAGATAAAAGCGTTAAATACTGAACGAGTATATGATGATTTATTATTCAGACTGTATTTATTTAGGCTGTGAACTCTCCCCACGAAGCCTTCACGTATGTGTACGCGTGTGTGTGTGAGTGGTGGTCAGCTTCTCGACTGGTCAGGGTGGGTGGTGAGAGGGGTCGTCGGCATGGAGACGGCCTGTTTTAGCTGACCCCCCGTGACCCGGGCGAGGCAGGCCGAGACGGGTAGGTCACAGGAGGGAGGGAGAGAGGGAGAGAGAGAGGTAGACGGAGAGAAGGAGAGAGAGAGGCAGACGGAGAGAAGGAGAGAGAGAGGCAGACGGAGAGAAGGAGAGAGAGAGGCAGACGGAGAGAAGGAGAGAGAGAGAGGCTGAGGGAGAGGACAGCTGCTGGAGCTGGAGACTTGGAGGCAGCTAATGTACAGTATCCCTGCTGTACTGTTACTCTGTGTGGGCCTGAAGGGGAGGAATCTCCTCAGATCAGATAACCTCCATTTGTCATCTATATACTCATCAAGTCACTGTGTGCTCGGAAGCCTGGGGGTAACTTGAGCTTAACGTGTCCTTGTCGGGTGGTTGAATGTGACAGAGTATGTGTGATATATGCGTGTGTGTTGTAGCCTATGCAGGGATGTTTGAGTAATACATGCAGGCATGTGTGTGTGTAATGTGTGCGTGTGTGTGTATTGCGCGCTTGTGTGTGTATTGCGTGCTTGCGTGTGTAATGTGTGCGTGTGTGTGTATTGCGCGCTTGTGTGTGTATTGCGTGCTTGTGTGTGTAATGTGTGCGTGTGTGTGTAATGCGTGCTTGTGTGTGTATGCGTGTTTGCGTGAGCGTGTGTTTGCGCTGTGGCGTCTGGTCTTCGCAGGGTTGAGGGAGTGTTTCGGGGGCCTCTGTGTCTGACTGAAGAATGCTGGGAATTCACTTAGAATGCTGGAGGACAACCCCCTAGCAGCCCCCGTCCCCCGTCCCCCTGCCCCCCACCCCCCTCCCCCCATCCTCCATCCCAGAATATTAAGCCCAGACACTTTCCCTGGCAGAGTGACTGTGTAGACCCTTAGACTGCACGCCTCACTGCCTAGGCCTGGTTTCTCTCTGCTAACACAGCGCTGCTCTCGTTCTCCTGATCGCATCTTAGATTTTGTCAGGTGCATTCATGTGTGTGTGGAAAACTGATAAGCTGCAACACAAAACCGGCCCGGAAATATCGCTTTTTTTTTACATTCAGGCGGGGGCAGAAACTGATCTGGAGATAAGATCTTCCATTAACTGTAGATGGCCTGCGACTTGGTTGGAGCTTTTGATTCTGAACAGTTCCGAGGCTCTATTGTGGTTCTGGTTAATCTGCGGTGTTCCCAGACGGCATCTTACACATGCTAATACCCTCATTCCAAGGCTGCATTAATGGTCAGACCAGCCATTAGTCTGAAATGTAAACACAATAGCGACGCCAAACCATGATTATATTGTGTTGTGTGAAAACATGCAGTGAAGAATGTAGCTAGTCAACAGTTTGAATCACAAATACACACAGTTACATTCAGCCCTGTGCTGCAGTATAGTCCTGGCTCTCTAGTTGCCTGGTTCTGAAGTGGTCTTGGTGTTGCTCCTCTGACCTTGTGTGGAGGATCATAGACCAGTAGAGAGAGACCAGCAAAGCGGAGACCAGCTAGCGGTGTCTAAGCTGCTGGGAAGGACGTCTGTTTCGCTCTGATTCCTGAGTATAATGTGAGTCGTGGTCAGAATGTGGAGGGAGAGGGAAGGAGACACCACAGCCCTCAGAGACGCACTGCCTGCCCAGTTAGACCTTAGAACATGTTCAGTTAGACCTTAGAACATGTTCAGTTGGAGGTTAGAACATGTTCAGTTGGAGGTTAGAACATGTTCAGTTGGAGGTTAGAACATGTTCAGTTAGACCTTAGAACATGTTCAGTTGGAGGTTAGAACATGTTCAGTTGGAGGTTAGAACATGTTCAGTTAGACCTTAGAACATGTTCAGTTAGACCTTAGAACATGTTCAGTTAGAGGTTAGAACATGTTCAGTTAGAGGTTAGAACATGTTCAGTTAGAGGCTATACAATGTTCAGTTATAGGCTATAACTTGTTCAGCTAGCAGTTATACAATGTTCAGGTGGCAGTTATTAGGCAGTTATATATTGTAAGGAGGTAGAGTGACAAGAAGCTTGTCTGAGCAGTGAACTCTTGAGTGACATGTTGACTAATTCAGTTGCAGTCCATGTTGGGTTGTAATTTGTAGGTACTAGCTAGGGAGAAATGTCACGGCAGTGGCAGTTAGAGAGGGAGTGAGGAAAGTCTGGAGTTCAGCAGGAATCCCAAGACTGCTGACGGAGGTAGAGAATGAGGGTGAGGGGAAAACAGCGAAACATCCACCGCTATTCCCACCCCCACCCTACCAGCCTACCACCCTACCTCACCACACCAACCCACCACCTCCACCTTCCGCTTCACCCTGGTGGCACCACCCCACCTGTCCTTTACACACAGTCAGAACGACACTCCGCAAACCAGCTGTTTACCAGAAAGTAGCCACCTGGTTGTGCTTGTTAAAGGCACCAGGCCCGTGTGTGCCGTGTTGTCAGTGACGGGGAAGCCAGCCAGACTGCCAGTGTGGCTTTTAAATGAGGGACAGAATGAGGAGGCAAGTCACGAGGCAATTTACAAATGTTAATTATGCAAGCTCTGCCTTACATATCTTCCAGCCTGCAGGGATGATGTGAACTACCACATATGGAATCTGCATGTGATCCACTGGGGTTTGAGCAGTATGAAACTGTCAAAGCAGTAGGTGTTGGAACTGCTGAAGCAGTTTTAAAACTGTGGGCTTTGTGAAATACATCTTCACACCTGGAGTCCACAAGAGAAGTCTGTATTGTTAACATCTCAGGCCGTTTTTAAAGAAGAAGAGAGGACTGAACAGAATGAAAGGCTACAATTCATTTTCCATCCCAGTGAAGAGGGAGATATTCACCCACAGGGAGCGTCGTCAACACAAGCAGAGCTCCACTGTCAACACAAGCAGAGCTCCTCTGTCAATGAAAGGAGCAGAACAAACAGATCTCTGTGGAGTGGATATTTCAAAGGTTTGGTTCTACCCGGTCCAGAACCCAGCACCCAGAACCTGAACCCATAACCTTGGCCCACCAAGGTTTCTAGATCACTCTCTTGAATCAGCTCTCTTAGTTCTGTTACACTGGATCTGAGCTTGTTATCAGCGGTAGTCATGGTTACAGTGGTTCTGTTTCTGAGCTTATGTTCTTAGCTGGTGACAAAGACTTCTCAGTTGTACCATGTGTGTTGGGTGTACCACCAGAGTGGATGAAATGGGGTTGGGTGAAAGGGGATAGGTATAACTCAGTGGTTACAGCATTTGACTGCAGATTAAAAGGTTGCAGGTTCAAATATCCCTGCTTTGATTGAAAGCATCTGCTAAATTAATACTGTTGCATGAATGTACCAGTATGTGAACAAAGAGTATGTGTATCATACTGTCAGATTTAACCGTGTAACTCTGTGTGAGTAGCAGACTTCTCAAGAACAAAAGTCTGTTATAATAAACCTAAGTGTTCAATGAATAGAAAATACAATCTTATTATTATCATTAAGCCTTGCCTGCTACAGTGTAAGCCGTCATACTTCAATATTGAACTCCTGAATGCCAGATCCCTATCCACCAAGGCTATGTTGATGGGTGATTTGATAACTGAGCATGAGCTAGGAGAGGCTTCCTCGGAGCAGCTCTGTATAACTAGATCCATCCTCAGTGTAACTGGATAACTAGACCGTTTCGTCTGTGGTGTGGCAGGAACAGTGCCTCGCAACAATCTGCCATTGTTATTCCCATGAAGCCTGCCTTTGTCAACCATGTGCAGCTTTAAAATGCATTCACGGGCACGCTTGAACACACACTCGCTGACGCTCGCCTTCAAATACAAACACTCACACACACACACTCTCTGACATTCGCCCACGAATCACCACAGATACGCACGCACGCACACAGACACACACTCAGACACATGCTCTGGATGCAGTTGGCCAGCTGCCTGCTCTCTGTTGAGCGATGTTCCTCCC